>NW_010127975.1:947-45221 GCF_000699245.1 Pterocles gutturalis | reverse complement strand
CTCTTCATTGAAAGACAAGTTTGTATTACAGTTGGCATTTCTTCATTTTTGAAAATGCCTCATTATTGATGACTGCACTGTACTGCACTGGAATATCTCCCGGAACGCCTGCTGATTCAGTATTTTATTAGGAAAACCTCTCATTTAAGAGACAAGTTGAAATGGAAATTAATATAATGAAGAGAAGACCCCTGTTTTGAAAGTGGCCTTGTTCAATGTCTCAATAAATTAATATTTCTAATAATTAATTACATAGAGATTAGAAATTGGGCAAGAGAATGTATATCAGCCATGATAAACCCCATAATTTATAAGGACGAAACAGAACACATTATATAGAAAGAGATTGTATTTAATCATTCTCATGAATCTAAACTAAATTCTGCAAACAAGTACGTTTATTGTTTGCCAAAGATATTTCCATGTTATTGCAGTTGCACATAGCCACAACTTGACAATTACACAGTAGTTCTGCAGGTAAGATGCCTCACGTACTTCAGTCTGACTGCTTTCATAAATTAGGGATTACTTTTATAAATAACGACTACTCTCCTGAACACTTAGATTTAATTTGAAGAGCTACTATAAATCTTGATGCACTGCCAACGCAACTAATTTGGTGAGGTCAGAAAAAACTTCTAGGTTTGCAGTGCTCTTTTTAGAAAGCTTCTAGAAGAAAACTATAGTGACAACTGTTAGATTTCAATTTCACTCTTCCAAGGAAAATACTCATTTCCTTTTGTCAAAAAAACCCCCATGCTAGAATGCCATTAGCCACAATCATATTCAAAACAGGAGCAGTTCTCAAATACATTTCATACAAGACATGAAAATCCTACTGCACCTTTGCTGCAGCAACGACAGAGACATAAATTTACTGTATTAGAGCAGTGAGAAATCTAACACGATCCTATACATTCCCCTTTCTCTCTGTAATTTTAAGTGGTCCAAATTAGACGTTGCTGTTATGAAGTTAATTGGAGTAAACTGTCTTCAGAACATGACTGGAGTGCAATTCACAGATTAAACAGGTTTACTCCATGTTGAAGCTTTTATGAAAAGTTAGTCTTCAGTGGTGGGAATTTTAGCGGTAAAATCCTATTTAAAATAAGACCATTTAGTTACCAACTATTTTTCCGTAAACTGATCATAACTGAAGCTACTAAATCTGTGAAACTTTAGATTTAGAAACTTCAGTTTAGATTTAGTCTGCTTGAATATATCAACGCTATAAATATCAGCAGTTCTGTCAATATCAATTCAGCAGCTATCATCTGTTGACAACATGTAAACAAAGTATAAAATGACATATAAGTTCTTAACTGATTAACAGTCTAAGACATTCTTCTGATCTGAAACAGAACAAAATCTTTGCAGATAAGCCTTCAAGAAGTTTTTCAAGTCAATGGACAGTTCATTTTAGAAATTGACATTAAAAACACAACTTACACTGTGTGCTCCTTGAATTGTGCGGACTAAGTTTAGCCCTTTCCAAACATAAATGTCTCCATTTAAAGCACCAGAATACGTGATATCTTCTTTTGCACATGCTAAACAAAGGATAGTTTGGAGATCTCCTGTTTTACCAAATATTCCTCTCTTTGCTGTCAGTGCATTTCCACACAATGTCCAAAACTGTGAAATGTAAATGGTATATTAGGAACAATTTCTGCAGAGTTTCTGTTTTTTGATATTAGTGTGCAGATCTCACAGTTGTACATCCTTACAGACCAGCGTCTGGACAGACACTTAATTGACTCCTGTAGTCCTACCAGAACGCCTATTACTCCAAAACCTGCCCACTTACACAGGAAATTCCCAGGAAGATGCAAGAAGTCTAAGAACAAAACGATCAGACTTTGAGAAAGTGAGGCACAATTCTGACTCACTATTGCTACACCATCCCTTCTCTCACTATCTTTTATTATGCTGCGCTGGGTGATATCTGTCAATACGAATGCACACTTTTTGAAGCCAGGAATGGTGACTGTCTTCTACACAGACAAACGTTCTGCAAAAAAGAATGTAAGACTGACTGGGGAAGAGAAAAACAGTCAAGAGAATACAAAGTTTGTCTTAGAAGGGCGTCTTTAGTGGTGGGCTAGAAATACCACACTCTTTGAATCAGTTCAGTGTGTTGGGGGTTTTTTTTAAATTAACATAATTTTATCAAGCAGAGAGGATCGTTTGGGCACTCAGCTCCCCCTCAAGGATCAGACCCTCCAGAGAAGGCATAATAAAGAGAATTTCAATTAGATGTGTAAGAGAAGTGCTAAAATATTCAGGCCTGCCAGCACTAGAATGTTCTGGACACATGCAGAAAGAGAACAGTAAATCTACGTAGTGTATGGACTTGCCAGCTCAGGTCTTTATTAGTTGAGGCATCTATGCTCGGAGGCCCATTGCACACTGGAGAGATGTCTTCAGAGACTTGACAGCAATATTGAAGCGTTTGACATAGATGCATAATGTCTATCTCATCCCCACTTCATATCCCTTCATCTTTTCCTGTCTTTCCCTTTGTATTTACTCCTATAAAACTCCTATAAAACTCTTATAAAGATGAATTCTTGAAAATCCTAGAATCAAGGATTTTTATTTCAGATCCTTCTCTATTTCTAATTTCATTAAATTTTCCCTTTGCCTCTTAACATAAACCAATTTATGAGAAGGCAGTGGGAATACTTCCCCCAGGGCTTTCATTCTGTAAAACATCACTCTTCTCAATTCTGGCCAGCTGTAGAGGGGCAAGAGCGCAGGTAGCAGTGGTAGGAAATGGGTGGAGAGAGGATCCTGAGCTTCTATTATCTGTTCACCCAAATGAGCCAATAGAACTGAAATGCTAAAGGAACAAAAGGCATATTCCCAGGTATTAGTCCCAGTTCTCACAGTGATACAATTACTCTAGAGCTGTTCTTTTCCTTCCTTGCAAGTTAAAGCACTTATCACATTCCCACAGCCTTACAATGAACAGCAAGTGTACAGACTGCTGTTCGAGCAGCACTAGAGGGAAACACCTAATAATTTCCCCTCCACACTTTTTTTTTTCTCTTTTTTTTGCATGCCTCTATCTATAGGTATTTACTTTGCCTGGTAGTACGCATGTTCAGGGTAATTATGGCCATTTTAAATAGAATACAGGTGTCAAACAAAGATAGGTTTTAGAAAACAGCTTACAGAATACAACAGATGGCATCACTGCTGCCAAAACCACCCACAGTTTGAAAGCAGTGGTGGCTTTAAGGGCACAAGCTTTTCAATAACCAGAACTAGAGATATTAACTGGTTTCCTAAACTTCTAGTTAAAGCTCTTCCCATCTCAGTCATGTGAAATAATTGCCATCTGTTAGGAACGCTTTTGATGAGATGGGAGAAAAATAGAAGCCTGCAGGGAATATTGGCAAACTGAAGGATTTCTTTCTAAGCTTTTCACAGGCATGAGAATGTTTCATCTTAAACTTATAGCATCTATCTAGGTTCATATTTAAATCACCTCCAGAAATGGTGACTTAAAGGGAGCAAATAGTGGGGCACTAGAGTTTTCATCTCTTCATCTCTGCAGGTCTTGCATACCTTCTCTGTGGTATTCCTACAAATGCTGGTAGCACCATAGGCCAAATAGCAGTTCATTCAAGTCATACTTTCAACTTAGTTCCTCCTACGCCTGTCCAGTGACCCTTTGTGATGATTGATGATAGAAATCACTAAAGGCTGGGACAATTTTGAGACAATTCAGGTGGAATGGAGAAGGCAGAGAACTCCAAAATTACAAGTATACAATGATGAAAATTACACCAAATGATCTTCCTGCCTTGCTTGTTAATTGGATCTACACCTCAGTCACTGCTGAATGTCTAAATGTTCTGCTAAAATGTTCACAGAGTAAAGAAAAATATAAACTGTCTTTTATTTAAAGCCCTCCTCATATAAGAGGAATATTTATTTTGTGACATTTTACTTTTTAACAAGTAAACAATAAAGCTATTTACCTTTATGTGTTTTACTCCACAGCTGACGATTCTATTTGGTTGATACTGATCCCAGGAAATATCAAATATCTGTTAAGAAACACAGTAAGCTGACATTTTAAATTATATAGTAATTGCATCTAGGCTCAGTTCACTGTTACCAATTTTTAGGCATCACTTCTGCTGCAACATTTTACTACAAATATAAGAATACTACTTCGGTAAATTTGAAACTCTTCGTAAACAAAGATTAAGACAAATATGCAGGCTTCCTGCCATAGTTCTGTCAACACACCTCATTCCTGTCTTCACACTACCAATCTGCTCCAGCTCCGAGATATTACTGAATAAACAATATTCACTGTCTCAAATAAAAGGGGAATTATGGTATAAGCTAATGTTTCTCAAGTTTAAGGATGAAAGTTTGGTATATTTGTCTTTATTCATTATTTTAGGTACAAGGTTCAGTATCTAATTTAACCTGATTACCAAAAGACTCCAGTGACAAAATGGGTGACTATCATTCATCTAACCTAATCTACAGAGTTAAAATTCAATTTTTCATTTTGATTAATGTTATATTTACATTTATAACAGTATGCACCAAAACATGAAGTATCAGATCCTATATAGTTTACCAGAACAAACTTATTTTATGACTATGGGATCATGCCAAACGAAAACTACTGTATGAAGTTTGGAAACAAAAAGTTTGCATTTTGTCCCAGATTTTCAACAATATGTGATTTTTAGAATTTTATCTCTGGCATTCAGCTTTTCAATGTCCAAGCTGAAAACCAGTGAGGTTACCACAATCATTAGTTACTTCAGGAAATATATGTCTGCAGAGAAAGACAACAGGACTTTTTGTTGCTTTTAGCTTTTTAGCTGTTAAGAATAAATCACAGGAGAATTTCAATCAGCTTACAAGAACATATTATCTTAAGCTTACCCACCATTCATTTTATACATGAGGAAGCACTGCCTTCCTACAAAATATTTATTTTCTTTACAAACATCAGGATTTGCAGTAGTTCACATACTATTTATTTAAATGTTGTTAGAACAAACAAGACCTTTCATCTTCAGAAATGCTATCTGTTATATGGGACTCCTGCCCAGTAAATAATCAGAATTTGTGGTCGTATTAGATATGCATTCTTTCCCACCTCCTCTTCAGTGCAAAATCTCCTTTTTCTAGTTGTACAAGTCTACTGGGACTAAGGTTTTAGTACTTCTTGTCTGTCCTGGAGTCCTCTGCTAATTCAGAACCTGATCTCGTACCTACTGAGGTCAGAGGCAAAACTGCCACTGATGTAACTGGGAAGTGAATCGGTTCTGAAAGAGAAATTTGAATAATGACTAAGATCCTGTTGTGTTGTGAACATTGTCAGTAAAAATGAAATACCAGATTTATTCAGATGACACATAAGATGCAGATATACTGTATGAATGCAGAAACTGTAAGGAAGGGTTTAGTCTGCTGCTATGCATATGTAAGTACTCCATCATCTATAGTAAAACATTACAACACCTCAATATTATAACATACTAACATGTTATAATATCGTAATACGGATAAGAGAAAAGTTGTCAGAATGTGTCCATAATTTATTTTAATGCATGCATCCTTGTGCTTATATATGTTGGGGAAGTATTTTGCTTATGTTAAATCTGTTTAAACATTTCCTAATCCTGAATAATATTCTAAACTCAAACCTGTTCAGTTCTCATATTTACTGAAGTTATGATCCTTTACCTGAAGTTAATAACTATAAAAGGAATATTTATCCTAATTATGTTTCTTTTACAGGTTACTGTCTTAAGCAAAACTAAAAAGGAAATAATTAAACCTTCCCTCAGGATAAACTGTCTTTCTGAGATATTCAGAAAGAACACGATCTTTGCCCATTGAGCTGGCATTTCACATCTCATATACGGAGCTATAAATCATCCTAATCAGTGTGTAGTTACAAAGTATTTCCTCCCTAGGCTTACTAGACAGCTCAAGAATCCATCATGCACCTCACTTACTAAGACAGTGCTTTGTGCTATGTCTGGCATAATGAGAGGAAAGAAATAAATACCTTGTTCAGTATTTTAAAAGCCTGGTAGAACGCTCAAAATTATCTTTGCATTAACCTAATACAAACAAAAATTCTTTTAAAAACACTTTTGCAACTCCCAGACAGAATTCAGTAAGCCCTTCATACAATTACCCTGTCCGAATGGCCTGTAGCTGTTGCCAGTAGTTTTCCTCGCTTCCAGTCCCAAATACATACTGTATTTTTGGCATCCAGTCCCACTGAAGCTAAACGCTAAGGAAAAACAGCAGTAATCCAGTTAACAGAAAATCAGCTCAAAAATCACTTTCCTCTAGTTCAGATTATTATGTGTACAAATTGATTTTCCCACACGTGACTCGTGTTTGAACTGCATTGCAAAGGCACCATCAAGATATTCACACTTACCATTTACTCACTGGAGAAAGCACAGAAATGTCTAACATCTTCTAAGAACTCGTGTTTTTAATTTCAGGTTACCAATGTCTCAAGTACAATTCTTATAATGAAATACTTGAGGCGCTTGTTTCAGGTGCACACCATTCTAGCATTTTGATTTATTAATCTGATAATAAAAGAGAATGGGAAATAAAAGGTCTCACTATTTCCAAATACAATTTTGTTCATTATGTTCATTTTGTTGAGCTTTAGAATAAGAATTGGATATACTTTTAATAATTTCCTTTTACATAGCTTAGTATCTCAAATCACCAATTAAAATAAATAAAATTATTAACTAATCACTAACAGAATTAACTAATAACTTTAGCACTTTCAAATCTCAATAATGCAAGAAAGAAAAAGAACAAAATCAAACTGAAAGGAAAATCTGGAGGGGAGAAGGTAGGCTGCACACATCTGCAACATATCCAGAAGATCAACAGTTATTGTGGAGGTTGTAGGTTTTTTCCATCAGTTTCTTACTGGCTGAGAGATCTTTGACTGCAGACCAGAGATGGTAGAACTGGGTGTCGTGATCTGTACCAGTGCAAAGACTAAGCTCATGCCAAATGTACTGCAACTGTTTATAACGGAAGTGATGCCTACATATGTTGGATAGGGATTCATACCGGATATGCAATGGATACGTCCAACAAATATTAGTAAAAGGAATATGCCCAAGTAACTTCCACCATGGGAAGATGAGAGACTATTTTCATGGGAAACGATCTTGTAGCTGAGTAACATGACTTCTTAAAAACAGCCATATCTGCTGTGTCCATCCTGCCTGTCCCATGTTCTTCTCATTACCCTGTCTAATAACTGCTTATCATAAGGAATTAACGGTCCAGCTGAAGCTCCTAAGCATTTTGCTCTGTTACAGGAACGCCTGCAGTTCAAGAACATGCAATACATGAAACCTTTCTTTTGGCCTCAGAGACAAAGATCAGCATATGAACCATCTGGTCAAAATGGACATATGTTTCAGACATTACATTGACCAGATCTTTTGCTTGAAGATTTGCTTCAAGGAAGATGACTTGACTTGCAAACTGAATCTCTTCAATTAAATTTCCTTCAACTAAATGTCCAAAATTTTTTGGCTCAAATTTTCAGTAGGCAAAGTGTTTAAAGTCTGGAGATGTCTATGATAATACAAAAGGACTGAGCCAGCAAAGAACACAAGTGTAATTACCAGAGATTCCTCTAAAATGCTATATTAGAAAAAATATTGACTGCTGTAAGGCTATCAAATACTGTACAGCAGAGAGAAGAAACATTATTCATAAAGAAACAGAAGGTTCCAGTTTTCATTCTGTAGCAAAAGAATTCAGAGACAAAGTACTCCATGCCTTTTCATGCCATTTATAAGCATAAAAACACAGTGTACATCTTCCTTCTCAAGAAAACCACTATCAAAAGCCTCTGGTTTAAATGCATGAGGTACACATGCACCCCTCCCTGTCTTCCTGTCTTCTTGA
The DNA here is from genome assembly GCF_000699245.1 of Pterocles gutturalis. Classification (NCBI taxonomy): domain Eukaryota; kingdom Metazoa; phylum Chordata; class Aves; order Pterocliformes; family Pteroclidae; genus Pterocles; species Pterocles gutturalis. The sequence goes on along the minus strand of NW_010127975.1, from coordinate 37,268 downwards.
TACTTACAGTTCCTTTTTTTTTTAGAGCAATGACATATATATTTTAAACTTTGGTTTCATGGGAGTTGACAACATGCGTTATGCCTAATGCAATACCTGAACTCTGCCTAATGAATAACGTGTAACCCAACTAATATCCTACCAGCAAATGTACTAAGCAGTATGGTATTAATGGAAAAAAACCCAAACAAACCAAACACCAAAAAGCAAAAACCTATTTACAGACTCATACTACGAGTCCTCTGAGTCCAGTATAATTTTATACTGCCTTTTGAAACGAAAATACCTGAGGTCTTGTTAAACCAAACGGTATGCGAATCTAGTGCAGGAACTCGCAAGATACCAAGTAGTCAGAAGACTTAATTCTGATATATTGCATCAAAATCTGTTTGAAGACTCTCCATATGTGAGTCTGAAATGGTAGATAAAGGTAGATTCAAAATTTGGGGTTCTATCACTAGATGTGATATAACCTCACATTTTTTCCTACCTCGGATGTGTATTGAATATCTGTGTTTAACCTAGGACAACATGCTTGACTACTAGATGTACGGTAATGAAGGAAAAAGAAAATCAAATATGGGAAAGAACAAATATGCCCCTGCCAGTTACCAACATAAAAAAATTTCACCAAATCCAACTTTTTCTCACCTCTTTTATACTCTTATCTTCACCATGGAAACCATGGCAGTACTTACAGTATCTCTTTTATTCGTGATGTGAACAACATCAGACCTGAACTGTACTTATCAGTCAGGAAATTACCATTAGTCGGGTAGATGGACAGTGAAAGGACTAGAGAAATTAAGAAATATTTTATATTTTCTTTTAACATAGGTCTACTGAGCAAGGTCTCCTGCTGGAAGAAAGGTAAAGTGATAAATTCCGAATTTCCTTTTTGGTTGAAACATTTACACTTTCAGTCATCCTTCTGGAAGACAATTTGACAGAATTCTGTTCAGAGAATTCACAGAACTACCAGAAGAAAATATCTGCCAAGTAGTTTATGCACATAATTAAACGATTATTTTTAAATCTACACAGATTTAGGAGATCTGGCTAAAGAAGCCTACTGATACAATATCTAAATTTGGCATTAGGTATGTATGTATTATGGCAGTGCCCTCCTCACTCCTTTAAAAAAAAAAGAATATATATTTTAAGAAAGTACACAAAAAGAGTTCATCTAAGATAACTCAGAACAGAAATTGAACTGTATAGTATTGGTGAAATACTTCAATATAAAAGACTTTGTAGGAAATTCTGTGAAGGGTAGATGTTAGTACTTTTAAGAAGAAACTGCAGTTAACTCCTGATTCAACAAAAGCCATTTTTAATTATAGGCAAACTGACAGCTCTTCATTAAACATTTCAACGTTTCAAGTGCAGATTTCCTCCTGCCAGATGTCATCTCCTGGTCATACAGAAAAAGCCCAAACTAAAATATGTATTTTTAAATAGCAACAATTATGAAAGATATTCAGCTACCATCAGTACTTTTAAAATACAGTATTAATTACAGATAATGTACAAAATAGGAGATTTAATCAAAATATATTTGTCTCCAAACTGAAAGCTGTATTAAAGGTACATGAAATAAAGGAAGCATATAAGCTATCCCCTGACTTAAGCTGCATATTGATCTTTTTCATATACTATAACAAATAACAAATCATGTTTACTCTCCATTACCCAGTTCATGGCAAATTATGCCAGGGAAGCACTGCAGAGACAACCAAGCTGCCTCTGTGCAGCCTCAGATGAAGTCCAGCAGCAAGTAATATTTCAGAACTAATTCATTTGAATGCCTGAAACAGATACCCTAGAGTTTCTCGTACAAGAAGAGCTAATCAACTTGGCTAAAATATAGAAGCACAGTGTCACTCACTATTTGAGACCCATGCTAAATCCACATACTGGAGCTGTGCAGCTCTCGACACAGCAGCTACCCTTGGAAGCAGAAGCTGTGAACAGCAGAAGGGGAGGCAGCCAAGCTGACTTTATGGGGATCCAGCTCAGGTCGAGAAGCAGAATTTATCTGGGCTTTTTCTCAGTCTACTTTTATTTAGAAAATGGAAAGCTGACAGTTATCAGAGAAAAAATAAATTTCTTATTGCATCTGTACCTTACGTGATTGTTGAATTTATCATGTATTGGGGATAAAACAGAAATCTTTCTTGGATATTGATAGACATTCAATATAAAAGAATGAATGCATTAGAAAGAAAGGTCCAAGCAATGTATGCGAAGCCTGTTTTGTCCTATTGCAGGATGCCAGCTCCCTTGGATGTGCTGACTAAATAAACTGGAACTGCTAGCAGCTCTGAATTCCAAATACTCAAAGTCTTTCTACCATGCCCTTTAATTTTGTCTCAGCACAGCAGCTTCTTCTGCAAAGCCAGAAAGCAACAGAAAGCCAAGATACATTATCCATATTTATGTTTTCCAGCACTGGTCTTTCTCCAGATATAAAAGCGTTCTGTGCAAATTTTTATTTCCAGAATAAACTGCAACTTCTCCAGCACTTCCAGAAACAGAACATTACTGTTCTGCAAGGTCAACAAAACAGTAAGCTCAGTTTTTAATTACAGCAAGGCACCCAGCAGGACTCTAAGAAGAGCTTCCACCTTTAATTCATACTGATTGGGCTCTTTACTGAGTCTTTATTCCTATTGGGTGTTTGAATAGATTAAGAAAAAAAAATGTTTACCCACCAGTCTTATGAAGTTAAAAATGAGAAAAAAAATTAAGATCAGGTATTTCTGAATGAACAGTATCTTAAAAAAATATTATAGCATCAGAAATTTTGGTTGATTTGAGGGTTTTCGCATCCAGTATTTTTATTCCACAATTCCCAGGAACACCTTTTTTTTTTTTTTTTTAATTAGAATTGGCACAGGAGATTTCAGAGGAAATGGCTTTAATTCAAGAAAACTGGAGGAAGATGGTTGCAAACTAGGCTTAAAATAGAAAGCTAGTTCCAATTTTTAATGAGGAAATATAATCCATAGTGCTGTTTAGTAATTCAAGTTACCCAATGCTTTTTAAACATGTTAAAGGCAACTGTTCAAGTTGGTGTTCTTCATTTCAGACTAATCTTTAAACTGAATACACACAAGATAATGCACAATAAAAAGTACTTTTGCTTCATATGAGAATACATTTTATGCATTGTATGGCCAGTTCTGATCTCGGAAAGAGCAATAAGAGCACTGTGTGGTCAGTGGAAGAGTAGCTAGGCATACGATAATAACGCACTTCTCAATAGACAGCTAATCATCTAGTGTATTATTTTAATTAAATTATCTAAAGGCAGTTCTGCCCTATGGTGATGAGATTCCAAGGTACACAAGCAAATACAAAAAACAATACAGATCTGTGCAAGAATCCAAGTATCAGGTAAGCTAAGCATTCCTGAAAATATTTTGTCAACCAACTATAAAGTATGATCACAGTGTTACACCAAAAAACCCACTTGGACATCAATAATGACAAAATTGCACAGACAGATATTTCTAAAACTATGAATGTGAAATACTTCTCAGGTTTATATATACAAATTTTACATCTATTTTCCTCCTACTTCATTCACAACTGAATGTTTTTAATAGAGGAAAAACAAAAACAAAACAAAAAAACCCAATGTGTTCAGTTGTGAATAGCTCACCATCTACTTATATTTTAGATTTTGTCTCAAAATATCATATAATCATATAATCTAATCACATTGTACAATGCCACACACTCTGTGTCCTAACCCCATTATTCAATTAAATCGACTGTGCTGCACAGCCAATAAGACTCTCTTAGCAGTGAGATTACTGGAGTTCCTCTGCCAAAAAAGCTGCAGGATTGTGAGGACTTTGCCAAGAAATGATCTCTTTGAACAGCAGGTGACAAGTATGTGGTGAAGCAATTACATTTGAGCCAGAGAGGGCCATTTCCTCTATGGATATTTGTCCAACACCCAGTACCTCTACTTGAATGTAGGTTGTGGTTTTCATCTCAAAAACATCTTCTTTCAAAGAGCTGTATTTGAAGTCCTTGCATTAAAAATTTAATCGTAATGTGAGTTTCAGTACTACAGTCATATACCTAAACACATAAAACACTTTAATGTGCATATCTTCTAGAGTCAGAAATCAAACCAAATTCAAAAAAGAGAAAGAAGATATACAAACCTGGCCATCTGAATCAAAAGCTAAGCAGGCAACTCCATGTGTATGTGCATCCTTAAGAACAGACACAGTCTGTACACGGTAGGAATCCCAGATGCAAACGTAAGGGTCCTTCCCAACCTGCCCTGTAGCTACTAAAGTTTTATCCGGGTGAACTGCAAGGCTGTAACAGAACACAGTTTAAGTTATAACACACTTTGTGAATCAGTAAAATAGTATAAAATGTAAAAATTAAACTAAAAGTTAACTTAATTTTTTTTAGTTCTCAAAAACTTTGCTCCTTTTGCTTTACTGGAATTATCATAACAACTGTATTCAAAACTCAGTCTATCCCATTATTTACTTCTATCTTAAAATAATGCTTAACTGAGACTGACAAGGCTTGTGCAGAATACAATTCATCATGTAATAATATTTTAACTAGAAAATTTATGGAAAACATAACCAGATAATTTTTTAACACTTCTGATTGATAAGGTGAATGAACACAGCATCTCTTATCTTAGACTTTCATAGTTTTATAAAGTCAGTGGATGATCTTCTACAATTTCTCTTTTACACATCAAATATCCTGAAGTATGTACCAGTGGCTGAGTAATGGATATTTTTCACTATGAAAAATATATGCCAAGAAATCCTCTTATCTTTACATGTTTAAAGATGGTAACCTGAGAAGAGACAGAGAAATGCATTGTTTGTCCTATATTTGAAGCACAATGGTATATGTATTTTAAGATCTACTTTTAGTTACTGTTGCCTAAGGAGAGGTAAAATTTACTGTACCTTTAACTAGTTTACCTCATTTTCTCTAACAGCCAATTAGAAATAGTACTTTGCAGGAAAACTAATACATTAAGCTGTATTTCTACTACTTAAATCCAAGAAAGGTGCCAATGTTTCAAAAACTGTTCCCTGGTTTTCAGTGATTAACTCCACTGGTGTTCAGAAGACCAGCTTTGACCAACTCTTTCTTATGCATTTATTAAACACTCAACTTTTTTATTCTCTGCAGTATTTGTACAGAGGTATGTTACCGCAAGTTGCATTCTAATGCAAGCTCTGTTAGCAGAATCAAAGTACATTCCAGTTCAGTCCTTCAGATATGAAAATCTCCACCAGGCAGCCCACAGTATCTTCCTCTCTCACTCCTGCCCAAGTGTGAACACTAATATTTACTTCCATTTGGTTGTGTTGGGAGCATTTCTCTTAGATGTCAACAATTTTCTGTAACCAAGCAGTAGCATCAGTTAAAAAAAAAAATAATAAAAAAAAATTTTCCTCATCACACATAACAGATTGTCATTGTAACACAAAAGACAAAAGGCTGCCATTTAGCAAACTTCATCCCACATTAACAAGAGGAATGCAGGCTATCTGTAGTGACGCCGTACCAGAAGCTGCTCTTTGCAATTATTCTGAGCTATTGTCAAGCTCCCCCTTCAACCTTTCAAGTATTCTCTTAGACAAAACCCAGAGGATCTAGTTTGAAAATCTAGCTTGGGGATGTTAATAATAAAAAACCCTCCCTAAAGTAATATGAACACAAAGACAGTTTTACACTTATCCAGGAAACAAATTTGAACAATGTCTGGGTATAAGCTACAGATGGAATAAGGAAAAACATCCAATTAATAGACATTCAACAGATGGCTTGGGGAAGTTGAATATTTCCTCTATCCCAGGAGAAGATAATACTAATTATTAAGAAAAATTAATCAAAAAACTTAAGGTAGTTTCACAAATATATGTATTCAATTTTTTTTTCATGTTAAAGAAAAATTCATGCAAAAAGAACATTTTTAGCAAAATGCCCAGTAAAACTGTTTATCTGCTCTGGCACTTGCTCATTTCTCCTTTCCTTCATAGGTCTGGATTTTACATTACACTGTCAGACAGTTCACCTCAATTCAAACCTACAATGGGGAATAAAGGATGACTCCCCCATACTTAAGCTGTGATACCTATAATTAAGTTAGAATACTTCACTTTTCTTCAATGATAAAAACTAGATGTCAAAGATTAATTGGGCTAATCTATCTCACTGCTAGAACAGAACTGCAGCTTAATTATACCTACCACTGTTTTGTACAGTTCAGTTTTCACATATTAGAATTTCCATTTCACATTTTTTATTTCCATTCCAGGATATAAGGTTAAAAACAAGAACAGATTTCCTACAACATAAATATGTCTGTACAGAACATATCTGTTATTTGTTTTATCCTTTTTGATGCATGAAGTCAACTGGTGGGAGAACTAAAATTAGGAACTAATATCAAATTTTGGCACCGAGATAAGTAGTCTGATTTTTCAGAACCGCTAAGGACATTCATCTCCCCCAACAGCCTTTACAATGCATTATAACTGCCTACGTTCAGTCTGGCTGTTAGATAACCAAGTGTTTATTTTTGGCAGACAGAACAGTGGGTTGCAAAGCAAGGAAATGGAGTCTAATTTCAAGAACAAATCTGGGTGACTGTTGGATACCTGTATATAAGATTTACATGTTTGCGGTGTATTAAAATACAAAAATTGTATGCACAACTATACAATATATCTGCAGCATGGGTCACTTCCTGTTTTCAGAGTGTTAAGATTTCCTGTTGGCACAGGTTCTGTGCCCTTCTCTGCCTTTTAAAATGAGTATAAACTTAGTTGCTCGGGTTTTGAACTGTGAGGTGCATTTCTTCAACTTTATAAGCAAACATCATATCCTATATCTAAAGCAGTTATAATGATACCACATCACTATTTGCATCACTGGCAAATACTGAAATACTATGATAATCAGTGCAAAATGAAAATATAATTACAATAGATTAGGCATTCAAACAACAGCAATTTATGGTATAGAAAAATATTATTAGGGAATTACTTCCTATTCCTTCAAAGAGGAAGAATATCTAGAAACACAAAAGTTTTATTATGCAACCAGATGATTTTCTGCAAGTCACAGGCAACGGGTCTGCAGATATCTGTTTGAGATACATTTGTGTGTGTCAGAGCTGTTCGACTAAAGTGCATGGCTGGTCCACTGAAGACTTAACATCTCTGAGCAAGTAATGAATTTCTTCACTCCTACACTTCCTACCACGCAACTTTACCTCCCTAAGCTGATACTCCCTTGCTCTGCTCACCCACCAGAGGCTGCATACTCTTCTCAGCGTATGTACATTTGCAGACCTATTCTCAGTATTGGGAATACATAACAGTTCCATTACCTAGGAACAATAAAATAAAGTGGGAAAAATAAAATCAAGACATCTTAAAATCATGAGCATTTCTCTTAAATGTAATTCACTTAATTCCTGTGCTCTTCCCATAAGCACACGATAGAAATTACACTAGCCAAGGCTTTATCATGAGTGAGCAGTGAGAGGAGGGTTGCTTCACAAGGAAAGCTGAGCAGGGAGCCAAGGGCAGCTGTGGCAGTACAGGCAGTGCCCTCAGTGACCAGGGTGCAGTCCTACAAGATCTAAGCAGGGTGGGCAGAAGAAATTCCACAAGAAAATTCCTCCCTGCTTTCCAGATTTGAGGGAAAAGGAAACGGACAGTCTCTTGCTAAAGAGTTGGAGTGGAAACGGAAAGGATAAAAGTATCAGCAATTGGAGCTGGCAGTGGCAGTCACTTCATCACACGTCTCAACCTTCACTCTGTTGAGAACATAACACTAGCAGATGCACATGTAGGGTAACAGGCTGAGATCAATGGCTTTGGAAGTGCAATCAAGGGGATTCCTGGCAGCCTGCGCTTCTGAGCAGCTGAGTGATTTTGTGTATGCAAAAAGCTAACTGCAAATTCCAAAAGCACTCTGATGTGTTTGCAAAAAATGCCTTTAACAAAAGTGCCTTGATAGGCACTTCTTTGAAGCAAACAATCCATTTAAGATGAAGCAATAAACTTTAGGTAGTTTTTTAACATTACACCTTATCAATGAAAAGGTCTATTAGGAAGAAAAGATTTCAGGGAACATTTCCTTTTCCTTCCCTTCCAAGATCAACAATTCTGAATCTAGCATCCAAAGCTGGAACCCTGTTAATTTAGGATAATTAAAGATGCCAGTCGTGTTCCAGCAGGGTCTGATGAAATGCTTTATAAAAGTCATTAGTGGATCCATCTGGTCTGGGGGCCTTGCCAGATGGTAAACTCTTACTACCTCCACAGTTTCTGTTGCAATAATATCCTGCTTCAAGATTTTATTTTTCTTTTATAACCACAACAGAATTTCAAGGGACTAAAAATATTTGTTTCTTGTCTATATTGTATTTTTTTTTGTTTTCTGTAACAGGTTCCATATACTTATACATATATATAATACAGATCTCAAGTTTAAAACCAAGATGAAACTAAGTAGAAAAGTTTACATATAGAATGTAAACTACTTCAAGCAGTTGAATTGAATATTAAACTGTTGAATTGAGTATTAAATTGTATTTTCTGTACTTAAATTGTTCCCAAACTGAAGATAAAACAATTTTTTCTTCATAAAGCACACAGTCAAGGAACCAGAGAATTACAAATGCTGGAAAGAATGGATGACTGGGAGGAACAAAAGATGGATGAGGGAACTGATGATGGTTGAGGAAGAGAAACTTCAAGGAGAGAAGAGAAGAGAAGACTCAGGGTGAGTTTAACGACAATCCTTCAGATCATCAAAAGCTGTTATAGAGAAGGTGGAGGTACTCTTTTCACAAGGACACACAGTGAGAAGACAAAAAGCAAGAGATACAAGCTGTTTTGTGGGAAGTTCTGTCTGGATACAAGGAAAACATTCTTCACCATAACAAGAATTAAAGATTGGGATGGGTTGCCTAGAGAAGTGGTAGAATTCCCCTCATTGGAAGTTATTTGGAAGAAACTTACTTGGCTTGACCCTGGATAACATAATCTAAGGCCATGCTCTCAAGAGCAAGTTGGACTGGATGTTCCCTAGAGGCCCCTTCCAAACTAGACTTTTCTATTGTTCTAAATACTGAAATACATCAAGAAAGTCTATATTAATCAAAGTAAAAATGCATTTTGGCTCACAGCAGTTTACTTGCATTAGATAATTGCTCCTTGATGCTGCAAAAAGAAAGCAACCCCTGTTATCTTTAATACATACATACAGAGTTGATAGGTCCATGGAGATCTTGAAATAGGCATATCAGATAAGAGACAGAAGTTTAAAACTCACTGTTCGGGGTCTTTTAAATATATTACTGCACTATCCTATTTATCAGGTAGTCAAAACACTTTTTCACTGCAGCAGTCAAAGACTGAACATTTGCTTTTATAGTTTTGGGTGTATAATTTTTCAGGGTATGTTTTCTATTTATGAGTGCCATGTTAAATTGAATCTTTTTATAACCATCCTGTTAACTATTCTTTGATTAACATGAATCAAGCAAATACACTTTTCATACAAACTAAAACTAGTTTCCAGAACATCCCACCTGACAAACAAAAATTGCTTTTGGAAAGAGGAAGTAAACACCTACGGTTCTGAATGAAGTCAATGCAGACTGTGATTGAGAATCACTGCACTAGATGGACTTGTCATCCATCCCTTGACAACGCAATCCCTTCTCAGTGCACCTTAAAGCAGCATGCAAATTTGATGCTATTCTAAAATAACTCTAGATTGTTAGACACTGATGAATTATGCTCTACTTCAAATCCATCCTGTCTTAAATTTGGAATAACTTTCCTGCTTAGACAAACCTTTACAGAATTATGCAGTTTTATGTAACCCGACGCTATACAGTAACAACAAAGATTTTTAAAGAAATGTGAGGTAAATTTAAAATCAATGCAGATACTCTCAGAAGTAAGTGAAAGAACTGGTGCCTTCTTGCTCAAAATCTGCTACAAACCCTACAGCTTAGCAGAACAGAGAACATAGTGGGTCTTTCCTCAGAATTTAGGTCAAACTTGTAGCAAAGTATTCAGGGCACTGACTGTGCTATGCTTGAATGACAGAGACAAATAACACAACTACTTTTTTTCTTCCTAAGACTTCTTCTCCATAGCAAAAAATCCCTCTGAAGAAAAAATATTTCCATGAACCTCCAAGCCTGCCCTGAAATAGGCCATTATGTGCCAGTAAGTATTTTCTTCTTGGTTGCTTCCTTCTGCTCCACACTGCTAGTTCTCAGTGCGGAAAAGAAGTGACACGCTTTCAAGATCCTGACAGGCCAGCAGGCATGTCTGAAGACCAGGGAGCTTTTCAGCTATATTTTACTGCTCACACACTGCTAAGGACAGAGCCGTCTTCACATGTCAGCAAAGAATGCATTACTCTTTCAGGAATTCCTCATTTCACAGAAAAAAACCGAGTTTCTTTCCTCAGTTGTCGGGTCAAAAGGGAAGACTATAACTCACTGTACAGACCAATATCATCAGTAAAATAAGGCAAGATGCAGCCTCATTCTTATTTCTGAATACAACACAAAACTATCCAAGCCTCATTAGAAGGAACAATGGAATAAAGATCTGCAGTTAAGTGGAAGAAAATGTGGGGGCCTGCAGGAGCAAGGGAACAACAGCACAGAAAGGAGACCTAAGAAAAAAGAAGTGGAACAAAGCAACCTGCACCAACCCCTCTAGAACATGCCATAAAAATGGAGGGTAATAGTAAGAAGAAAACTCCAGGAATTTGACAGACTTATTCTGCATATAACCTCCACCCAAATTACTTCTGAAACACACCCACCCTTCCCCCCAACTATCATTTGAGTAAAATTAATCTCTTGATAATGAAAGGGATTGCTACTCATCCACATACACAGCTCCCAACCTTTTGCTCTTCGAGTGCAAGCCTGTGACTCCCACAAGCTGTAAGGAGCTGGCAGGCAGATCACACACCAGGATAACCAATTTTATTTGGCATGCACCACAGTGGTGGTGACTGAGGCTATGGCAGTGCACTGCAGGCGTATGAAACAAGTCTCGCTGGGAGAACAGACAACAGAGATACGGTAGCTCTGATACACACAGACTCTGTGTGCGCATGTATATGCACGTATAATACAATTAATGCACACACTCATACAATTACTTTTTAGATGTGAACATGTAGCTGTAATAACACCTTTAAATATACAAAATATCACCATCCACTTTTGCAAACAACTCAAGTACAGAAATATTTGTCCTGAAACAATAAGAATACACTGGTGATGGAAACACCACTGGGTAAAGGCAATGACAAAATTTTGATTTACTGGCTTGATTTTTATATGGTAATATCTTGTTTATTCATGGCACAGAACAGCACACGTGTATAGAAATATGTTTTTAAGACCATCTGGCAAATAAGGCATTTTTTATGTCTAAGATCTTGCTAACTATTCTACTGCTTGCTTTCCCCTGCCATATTCCCTGTGTAGGAAGAGGAGCGATGCAGTTAGAGGTTCTAGCATTTATTCATCATTGTGCACTGGCTTCCTACCTAGAACAAGTCATTGCAGGCTAACTTTCTCAGCAGCAATTTCTGAATTTGGTGGCCTGCCTCAGACAGCTACCATCTGGTTGTCGGAGGAAGTAAACACCTACAGTTCTGAATGAAGTCAACGCAGACTGTGATTGAAAATCACAGTGTTAGGCTTGGCACTCATAACTGCCCTTGGCCACACACCGAGTCAAAGTTTAATCATTTATGAAGTGGATGTGCAACTCGGCTGGGCTTAATAGAGGTCTTTGAAGTGCACAGATTAATAGCTGTTATGCTCAAGTATACTTAGAGTGTCCTGGGAATATTTTGACAAGGATTTTACTTCTATCTATTTTCCAGAACTCATGGGGGGTAGAATGGTGGCAGAAGCACACAAAGTTATAAACTTTCCTGCTACTCTAAAATTCCTCCTCTTTGTCCTTGGGAAATTACTGATGACCTGCTCCATGTGCCAGTGCTTGTTATTCAAGCTGATGGAGTTATTCCACCACATTTCAATAATGTTTGTTCAGTTGTTCAGTGCTTATTAGAAATCTTGACACATCAGGCCCATAAGGCTGTGTAAGCAATCTAGCAGAACCCAGAATTTGTGGCTGTACCATAGAGCTACAGAGGGGTCAGAGTCAGGCCACATTTAAAGATTAAATTTCTTTTGATCAAGTGATTAAAATTTCCCCAACAACAGAAGGGAAAGAAAGCAAGAGAAAAAAAACCTGTTAAAATGTAATGCTTTGAGCAAAAATGTTCTGCACTTTAATAAAGACCAGCTCTGATTTACACTCATATGCATCTGTACACAGAGAAAAATTTGGCAGATTTAATAAAAGAGAATGGCACTGTAGCACAGTCCTGCAGCACTGCAGTTCCTCATCACACATGGCTGCAGTAACGCAAACATCACACAGTTCTGTAACGATGTATTTTTCTTATGCATATTTATTTCATATATATCTCATGGATATTTTGCAACTCTGAGCTCCTGCCAGTGAAAAGGAGTCCTAGGAGATTTTATCCAAAGTCTTTTAATGACATTGAAAAGTAAGTATAAAAAACTGTTGATGTCCTCATGAATTATGTTTTTTGAGCAACAAGTGATCAGGGACAAATATGCAGTATTTCTTATTGCCTGCACTACACCAAACATGCCCTACTGTGTAATTCTGAACTTGAACTACCATACACCAGTTTTCTCCTTCAGCTTTCACGTGCACACACAGAGTTTCCATCTAATTATATTTGCATTCATGACAATGATTGCAGCATGCTGCAATATCTGAAAATAACCTCCAAAATGACACAATTATGAAATTTGTGGAACTTTTCACATGTAGCATGGTACGACTATTTTTTCAAGAAAAAACTAAAGATATACTGGGAAGAGAGGGTCTTGGCCCATGCTGAGAAAGTACAGAGCGCTGCTAAGCAAACATGAGCTGGATAAAGTTGTGTTGATGTGTGAAGTTTAGCCAGAACAGCTATAGTACTTTTTCTGGTCTGAAATAAAAATTGGTGGGTTTTCTTTGTGTAGACACAGAGCAGAAAGCTACAAAAGCTATAAATTAGAAAGGAGAAGGAACAGGTTTTCCAGACACCTGAAGGATTTCTGGATAACCTCTTGTTGCTTGGCCTCGTTCTTTGCCCTGCTTGAAAATTGTAAGTATGCAAGTCTGAAAATCATAGCAACCACTAAAAAATGAGAGGTAATGAGACTGTAAAGACCCTGGCCAAAAGAAATGTAAATAAATACCCAGGACAGGTACACATGGCATCTCATGATTTTAGCATTGTGATTTGACAAAATCAATATGATGGAGCTGAATCAATCAGTTGTAAAGAAAAACGTACTAGAATTGAAGACTAAAACCAGACAGTCAGGAAAGAGCTATATTTAGTTCAGCATTATATTTGCCCCCTTTTCTATTCTATGCTTATGACAGTTAAATGGACAATGTAAAATGTTTTGAAATAAGACGCATAGTAAAACATCAAGTAGATACTTGGTCTATGATGTTGAGACACAAACAGCAACATAAATGATATCAGGTTAACTCAATAATTTTTCAATACATGGAAAACTAATTATATGCTGCTGTAAATTTAGTATTGCTCAATAGAAACTAGCAAAACTTCATGTTTGTCTGGTGTAAAGAATGTTAAAGCCAGTCTGAACACTCTGAAAATACAATTTATACATCAGATAAAATCTGTTAAGAAATCACGGCCACTGTCACATGTTGTAGCCTCCTTTACTTCCTGTGTTCACGTTATTTCAGCCTGACTGTTGAAATGCCAGATTCAAGTGCAGCCAAAACAGATGACACTGACTGCATATTGCTAGCAGTCAAACTGTTTATTTTTCTGAGTTCGTCACACTCTAGGGCTGAAAGAACTACAAATGGACTGAACGCCTTTTCTCCCAAATGCAGAGATGTGATCATAATTCAGGCAAAGATAAGCCAAGAGCTCTAAAACTGGTGGTCACAATGAACAGCAAATATTTATGCACTAATTAATTGCCCACAGCATGATGATGTCAATCAAGTGGTCCCAGAGTTGCTGCAGATGGGTCCTATGCCTGAGAGCACAGCTGAAGGTTTTCTTTCCAGAGGCTGATGCGGTAATTAACTGCTTTGGGATTTCCTGGATCTACTTGACTTTTTGTATAGCTAACAGCTCTCTGTGAACATAGCTATAACTGTGCAGATCATTCCAGACACAAGTCAAGTCAAAACATTTGCAGAAACACCTGAGAAAAAGGAGAAAGGAACGAGAAGAAAATCTTGGAAACAGGACAGACAATAGATACAGCTAACAAAAAGAGGAATCAAGAGGGAGCTACAAAATGATTAAAGTGTGGAAGATGCGTGTGGAAGACGTGATAAAAATAACCCAAAAGCCCAGAGAAAAACAGTCAAAGAGAAATGGGAAATACTGTAGAGAACAAGCTAAAAAAAAAACCAAGGCACTGTCATAACTTTTCTGGATCACTCCCACTGTAATTTTTAGTTTAAGAGATCTCATCTCATCCTGCTTAAAATCCCTGGGTGTATACACATCTGTGACAAGTTGCATGATCTGACAAAACTCATAGGCTCTTGTTAAAAATTTCACACTGGGATATTAATATTGTTTGCATAGGTTTGCCTTTAACTGATTAGCAGAAATAAGGATTTTAAGCCTAGAGAAACTGTTCTTACTTCAAGTGCAATGAATGCATTGTGTTACAGCTGCATCCTACTTAGGCATTCTTCTCATGATAATCCTGTCATACAACATTTTGAGTTTAAGCACTTTAAGGGAAAGAAGTAGGGAAAAGTAAGAGCTTGATTCAACAAAATATCAAACAAGTGCACGCAATTCTGTATTTGATCAGTCAGAAGCAGAAGATGACTCTTTTTTAAAATGCGGAAAGTCTACAAGATGTCTACAGAAATTATAACTATGGCTGGAGAAAAATATCAATTTTTAGATGCCCTAGACTATGTGGAGTTTTCAGTGCTACTAAGAATGCTTTTTTCTCCTTTGAATAGTGCCAGCTGACGTTTCTCGTTATCTCACAGAAACGTGAAGCCAAGACCAGCAATCTTGCTACTTTTCGAAAATATGGTATTGTACGTCAGATGATCATCAGATCACACAAAGGGAGATAAAAGAATTTTCCTGTGGTGGACAAGGGATTAGATTTAAGTTTACTTTTGTCCTTTCTGAATGACAACAGTCCATATTTTGTGGCCATATATACCTCCATAAGCTAACAGACCTCTAGGTATAATAAAGGCGAATCTTGCACAGTACATAGGAATTGCAAGTATCTACATTACCCAACCACTGCAAAAAGCAGTTAATCCTTGTTGACCATGCTGTAATAGAAGACACGTAACACAGTGAAGCATTGGCTACATATATGGATGTAGTCTAGTTTTAGGACTCCTACTAGGCAGCAATAAAGTTCTGTCAAACTTCTAATTCAACAGGGTTCAGTGTCTGAGATCAGTTATGCTCTTTTATAATTGAGTTGTATTTCTGCTTCGCCTAAATTGAGACACCTTGCTCCATAAGAACTGCAAAAAGGACAGAGTTGTTAATGCCATTTTGTCATAGTCAGTTGGAAGCTCATATTCTCTTTGGTTCTCTAATAAACCATCTTTCCCTGTATTTTAGAGGTTGAAAAACACCAGAAACAGGAATGCAATTCTAGTGTGACTAGAAAGTCTGCTCCTTGTTTGGGGTGCTGAAGTAAATAAGAAAGGTTACAATGGCGCAAAAAGCACTGCAGAGCACATAGAAATCATATTTAACATTAAAATGGGTCTATACTCTGCATTTGTAGCTACAGTGCATCAGTGGCAACATCATGAATATCGATTTTATGAGCATTCTGACCACGCTTCTGAAATTCTGTTTCACCAGCTAACTGTGAAGAACACAAATACAAACACCATTCCTAAAAAATTCAAAGAGTGATTTTAACAAATACATATTATAAATCCATTTTCCCTTTTTCTAACAATTAAAAAACCCAACAGCTTCCATACAGTAATCCATGAAACAATTTTTTCTTGAGAAGCGCACTTACTAAAATGAGCCAGTTATTATCTTGCTTTATATTGTCTGACACAACCTGAAGACTGTAGGTATCAAGTGTCTCTTTTGTATGGGAAAGATTATACAAAGATTGTATATCTCAGTTACCAACTACCATGACAAGATGCTGCTAGAGCACACCTAGCACCAGACTTACAGGCTAAACTTCTTATATAACAGAATTCACCTAGTTTCCCAGAGCCTATTCTAGCTACCAGATACAAAAGGTATGTCACCCAGCTGTAGCCTATTATTAAACAAAAAGCAGCTAAATACCATTATTTTTTAAACCAAAACAGAAAACAATTAAGGATTAAAAGCAAAGCCTTGGTTTCACCACACTCTGCTGTACTTCTGATGCTATGCAGCATTATGATAAAACCAACAAATCGGTTCACCAACAACATAGCAACACTCTGCACATAAAATCCGGAAAGGTAAGCAGTAAAACACCAAAGAAACACCCTTAGGAACTAATGCTGATCAGAATTTTCCACTGATAACCTTTTAGTCTCCTTTCTGCTACAGGCTTTCTCAGTCATTGCAACTCAGCTCATTTCACCTACTGCTGATTCCAAACTAAGTAAAACACTGCTTTTGACTACAAGTTAAGTGTAAAAAATTTGAACTGCTCGGTATAAGATCTACCTTTTAATGGAAAAAATAGCAAAATATTTGAGGAACCATTTTTCAATTTCTTCATCAAATGAAACCGGTAAACATTTTAAGGTTTGGCTCTTTTTTCATTTGGAAAATTAAATTTTGCTTACCAAGTCTCCTGGGCAGATTCTGTGAGTCCTGTTTTAACAACTGAATTCTGCATCTAACTGACAGTTATTTCCCCACCCTCTTCCAGCTGATGCATGTGTTACAAATTGACAACCCTGGCAAGTACAGGTACAGCTATTTTAATTGCCCATTGCAATCTGCAACTTTAGACTTCTGATTTTTTCAAGTTCAGCTTTGGTTAAGTAGAGGTGAAAAGCTCACCTGAGAAAAATGCATGTTTAACTAGTGTTAGACAAAAGAAAATCCCCACAGGACAGAGCTGGTTTTGTCAGAAAATAAGCTAAAATTCAGGTCCACATCAATTTGATATCACAGAATTCATTCTACAGTCAAGGTATTTTCCCCAGTGGAATCTCTAGTGTCCAAGACACAGACATTACACTAAACATCTCATGTAGTTAAGATGCTCACTTTGCCATTGCCAAGTGGAAGTTTTCAGATGTCTAGGCAAAAGAAGGCTTAGACTGAAATAAAATCCTTATTAATCAAAAGTAATCAAAGGACACAATTTTGATGGAAACCTAGCTCATGGCACTGCTTGCAGTTATTTAAAATGTTTCCAAAACTCAGTTGCTTAAGCTGAAGGATGGTAAGTATTTTGCTCCGCTTGTGAAAATATGCCTAACTATGGCCAACTCACGTGTCAGAAAATCACCATCGAGACATATCTATGTGCTAGTGGAATCCTCTGAAGACCCTGTGTGCAGGCATCAGCACTTCAGCTATAACTGCTCCATCTCTGCCTATTACACTGGGTGCAGGACCTGCGCAGGGAGACTGAAGGTGAAAAATGTCTACAGACATTAGAGTTCTTGATTTTAGCAGCAACAGAAACCTGTGGGACTACCAAGGTCCATTTCTTCTCAGAAATTGGAAATGAACTCAAAATTTTCCCAGCTCCACATTACCGCTACCAGCTAGATGGAAATTTAGTAGCAAAGGATTTATCTCACCTCCTTCTAGCTGTTATTCACATAGAGGCACTGCGAAGGTTAAAGGACTATAAAAGCCTATGTAAAAGACAACAAAACATATGTACAGTTAGCTTACTGCCTCCCTCTTCATCAGGAAGGAGGCACCCTTTCTTCCTGAGGGCAGTACATATAAATATATCCACTAAAAACAAAGGCAAATAACAAACGTATGTGTGAAAAGAAATCTCAAGTTATTTCTTCACAAACTGCAGGTAAATGGTGACTACATCTAGGCCATATAACCTGTGGTCTTTGTCAATTTGAGAACCGTAGCTCAAATAAACTGTAATTTTCCCAGGTTTATTTAAGAGTCAAATTCTGACAAGTTTTTGTAGCAGTTATATTATAGGATACTAGCTAACAAAACCCAACTTAACACTGACATATTTCATTGAGACATCTACGTTTCCTCTTAAAACTACTAGACATACTGTAAGAACCAAAGACACACATTGAAAGCACTGAAAAATCTTCCTTCACTCAACACATACAAATATTGTTGAGTTTAACTTTACAGAAATCACTAAAAGTATGAAAATATTACCCCTTGCCATAGAAGTGTAAAACCCTAAAACCACGTGAATTAAACAAGTTTCTCTTGCCTATATCTGGTGAAAGACAGAAATTCACTTTGGTCATTTTTAGAACTTAACAGTATACAGAAATTATAATCAGGAAAAGGTTTATTTTAGTTATGTCTCTCCTGGTTCATTACTCATTTTTATGCACTTGAATAATTCTATTATGCTTAATCTTCAAACTTTGGATAATCACTCAAAAATGTTTTAATTGTTCCACTTTTAATTTCTTTTTAACCCTTAGTATTTTCCTGTGATATTATTGAATATTTCCTCTAAGTCATTTACTGCTGTGTTATGTAAGTACACTTTATGTTTTTCTTAAAAAGAAAAAAAAAAGAGAATGAAATCAAGGAGAAAAAAAGTAAATGGCTTTAGTAGTTACTCAGTACATCAAGTTCACCCTATTGCAGTGGTCCACACAAAAGCAGACCGCCTGAGGAGTCAGAAAGTCCATTAGAAAGTTGATTATATTATTCCATCAACCCACTGTCTAACCAAGTAAAAGAAAGGAGCAGCTTCAAATGTACATGTTAATACTAATTACACAAGGCAAAATAAAATCTTTCTTTGCTTTTGCCTTTTGGAAACTCACAGAAGACTACATAAGCTCTAGAAATGTATTTTTTCAGGGTAATTTAGGCATGAGCAATGCTTTGAGATGAGAAACTGTAGTTCATCAGAATTAGAAAATCAAATTAGTACTTAAGACTTGTATGATATAAAATCTTATTCTTGAGAATTTAATTCCAAAAATCAGGAGTTAATACCAACACAGTATTTTAATGATATTTAGCGAAACAGTTTCTGAGCTGATTGGGGTATTCCTACCTTGTGTTGTGCTCTCATTATAGGCAAATAGATAAAATGGGAAGCAGACATATCTTAAGTAATGGTGCATTGGAGGAATTCCCAGGTTTGCCATAGAAGGAATAATAAAACTAAGGATAAGTTTGCCCTTTTTGAGTTCCATGCTAGTGGTACCTAGTTTAAAATATCTCCAGGAATATTACAGTCTGCAGTACTAATACACTTGCAGCTCAGCTCAGCTATCAATATTTTCTGATTACACTTGTATTTTTGCAAGCAAAAGACTAATACATCCAACTGATGGTGACACATGATATCCAGACCCCATCGCTCTTGCAAAAATATCCCACTAGTTGAGAAACTAGAATTTTAATCTTTGCTAATTTGTGCAAAGTATTTTGCATAAATTTGCTTTTATTTTTGTATTACGCAGACAGCTGGAATAAATAAAAAAAGATCTGTAATAATTTCAGAAATTAAAAAAAAAAGCAAGCCAAAGCTTTATTCCATGCTCATGATTAAGTATTAAAAATAAGTATCACAATTATATATTTCAGTGCTTATGATCTCATAAGAAAGTCACAAATATACTTAGAAATATTTGCACTTTCACTTTGGAAATGAGCTTCATAACCTGACTGGAACACACCTTTAAAAAAAAAACCAAACCAGTTGCGGGTTTTTTACATGGTATTAAATAATCATATCTTTTTTATTTAATTGGAAAATGAATGAAATTATTGCATTTAGGTTTAGTAACTTTCAAGTTATCTTACCGGGCTGAAAATAACATCTCACTGGACCATTTAAAAAAATTTTTTTTAAACTATACATAATGGCTTACCAACATTAAAGCAAGTAGGTGCTCCACTTTTAAGAAAGATTTGAAACGAAGATTAATGAAACTAAAAGCATGTAACAGACTAGCAATAGCAATATGTACCAAATGTTACTACATGGGACCCGGCCAAGCAGCTCCCTGAAAAGGCCAAAGTCTGCTCTTCTGAAATCTGGGTTTGTGATCTTGCTTCATTTCCTCGCTGCTACCTCTCAGGATTCTGAATTCCACTACCTCAATGGTCACTGCAGCCAAGTCTGCTCCTGACCTTAACATCCCTGACCAGTTCTTGTTTGTAAATATGAGGTCCAACAGGATGTCACCCCTTGCTGGTTTCATGACCACAACAGAATAACCTATATATGCAGTTATTTTATATGCATTAAGAACAAATCCAAATAACCCTTCAGGTGCAGTTCAACCGTGTTAAACAAACAAGCAAAAAAACCCCAAAAGATTGCCTTACATTTGTCTAGCAATTCCTCCTTTTAAAACCACCTTCATATCTATATAGTTGGTTTAGGAAGAGCACCCTTTTTACATTTTCATTTAATCTCTTCATAGGTAATACACACATTTGAGTCACAGTTCCTCCCAGCCAGGTAGAAGTAGTTTGTTACACATAAAGATGATCTCTCAGGTTTCAGTTGAGTATTTTGGAAACAATCCTCAAAAGAAACCAAGTCCCTTCTTCAGGAGAAACACTTCTATTGATGAACAAGGTAAACATTTCGCTAGTTTCTGATGCACAACTGAATATAAGCAACATATACTGAAACTGCATGGACATGGACATGTATAGAAAATAATAACACTAACAAATTGGGAAGATGTTCCATTATTTCTTTGTGGTTTACACTAGTCGGGATAGGTTGGACAAAACACTTCAGCCACAGAAGTGTGGGAGAGATTAATGCCAATAGTTTCTGCAACATTTCAGGGAAAGCCATCTTACCTGGAAACTTGCATATTAGTACTGCACACAAACAACTTTCAAAGGAAATTATTTTCAGAGATACTCATATTTGTATTAAGTTCATATGAGAGCAGAGGAGAAGAAAAAGGGAAATTATTACACTCTGATGGGCTTTATTTTACCTGCTTCTACAAATATGAAAATACGGAGATGCATAGCGTGATCCTGACAGCTTCTACCAAGTGACCGAGTTTTGGAGTGGCTGATTGTCAGTTCTGTATCCATCTTGGCTTGTTGTACCTCCAGGACCGCTAGTCAAGTGGCCTGATGTGACTCTGCTATCCCCCTATCATCTTCAAATCTGAAATACATTTGTTAGCAATTTCCTGATTGACTTGTGTTATTTAGAGTTGGCTATTTAATTGCAAAGCCCTCAGCATTAAGTATGTTAATAAATATGTCTATACGAGCAAATAAACCACTCCAGAACATGGATTCAGCACTGAATCTATGTTACTGAAGCAGCAGCAGTTTTGGCCCATGGTATTTAGTACTTTCCCAGACAATGCCTGGGCAAGGTTTGGAAAACAAAACATAGCATGGACATTTCCTGGATGCTGTCAGCCTCTTCTGAGGAAGAAAACCAGGGACGTGTGTGGATGCAAGTTGTACCATGCTATATGTTTTCAAGGCTGAAGAACCAAATGTCTCCACTATTTTATTTAGAAGGAGAAGTCAGTTGTCCCTTGACCCAACAGTACTCCTCATTTGAAGGGTTACATCAACTGAACCTCATTTTAGAGAAATAAATACTCTTAGCTGTGTAAATCTGTATCTATCTTTTGCAGATTTCATGAAACAATGCAGATTCATAACAAATTATTGTTTTACCCAACACATATCATCTTGTGTTGACTGGAAGGAACTATAACATAAATATCTAGATTAACACAGAAGAGTGAAAGTAGAACAGGAAAAAAAAGGAAAAAAATTAAGAGAAAATAAGACAGCATGGAAACTTTCCACATACTAGTCAAAGAGTGTCTCTGAGTTAGTGTAGAGAAGAGAGACCTTTAGGCAGCCTTTAGGGAGGTGACTACGGGGTCATCAGTCAAAGCAGACTGCTGCAGCTGCGTGGGAGTTTGATTGATAACTATGAAATCACCTCCCTAAAGGCTGTCCAAAAGCACTAGTTTTTATTCACTGTCAGCTAAGCTTTCTTTTTACAACAGTGTAAGAAGCACAATAAATTTGAGAAAAAAGGAAAAATTATTAAATCAAGAGAAGTATACTTTAAAATATAAATGAAGATACTCATTAAGAAAAACAAAGATTAAACAGTTAACAACAAAATTATGTTCAAAATTTATTATATCCTAACAACTTTTTCTACAAACTAAATACCTCAAGGGTTTTTTACTGGTTTCTGAAACAGCTGATCAAAGACATATGCTAAAACTTTCAAAATAAGAAAGGTAAAATATGTTGGCACATTGTATGAACAATTGAGTCTGGGAAGACCCACATCAGTGAGCAACCCAAGAACAAAACAGGAGAGAGACAAACGTACTTTGTTTTTACCTCCATCGGAGCTATTCCCTTTGGGGTGGTGTATGCCAAAGGTAACGAGAAACTAGTTGTAGCTAACTGACTCAAGGGAGCCAACAGAATGACTGAAATATAACATGTTAGAAAGAATATGCTAACATTCCCACTGGAATAATCAGTACGGAAGATAACTGGAAACGACATGTGAAATGCCATGATCTGTCTTCAGAAAGAAATGGGAGCTAGAAATCCCCATGGTCTTCTGAGCTGCATGGAATGTCTTATGCTCATGCCGTAAATCTATGTTGAAATACACTGAGGCTCTTCTGTTTGTGATTTACTGGTAATATGCTATTACCAATAAACTAGATTTGGACATGTTATAAACCCAGTAGACCAAACCGCAAAGAACAAATCATGGTTGTGATTATCACTTTTTTTTGGTGACTATCACTTTTTTTAAAAAAAATAATTGTATCACACACCAGTGCCAAAAAAATCCCTCCTGTCACAATCCAAGAGCTTATTTTTTTTTACTGGTAATGCTTCCCACAAGCCTAAAATTGTGTCACAACTCAGAAAAATCTCAGATTTGGAGATATGGTGCATCCCTATTTAGTTCCAACTGCTCAGCGATTTTGGGTTTAAGTCGAGTACCTTCATAAACTGAATAAAGGACAGCATCACTCATAACTACTAACACCACAACAGAAGAGAAAGTTAAAGGAGCAACTAGTAGTAACCTGGGACTGCTGCAGAAAACGCTCAGTTTTGAGGGGATTAGGCTGATTAAATAGTTATAACCGGTAGGAAGGAAGAAGGCAGAAAAAAATTGTGCAGTGCACTTAACTGTCATCATGTATAAAGTAATTCATACCAAACTAAATGACAAGGTAAAAGAACATTTACCTCTAGGCAGTAGGGACTTCCATAGATTCAAAATGAAAAATAACAGATACCACAGGGAAAACGTGAAATTCAATACACTGTGTATAGAGCACATTCAGAATAATTCCATCAAATAACTATTTAATACAGCAAGAAACAGTGCATTCTAAAGAGATGTCTTATTTAACAGCAGTGTATTCATACTTCATTTAAGCTGTCCGCTGTTGAAAAAAACATACCACGGTTATTTTTAATTTTAATTATTTTATATTCCATCACTAGGTCTAACAGTTAACTGAAAAATAATTGTAAAAGTATACTGATATAGACACAAGTGCCAAAACATTCCTTGCTCAGATAAACAGACACTGCTCTCTCAGCTCTTGCAGAAAAAACGTATTATATCTCACATGATGCCAACTCAGAGAAAAATACTATCTATTCAGATTTAAAATACTCTTTAGATAGGCCTTTACAAAAATAAATAGCTGTCACCCATCTTCTATGTAGATCTAAGACTTCCTCACATGACTAGTCACACTCATGCATTCACCAGATTTTGGAAAGTGAATCTCTCTTTCTCACTCAAAACCTAGTATGCCGATTTATACAGCTTCAAGTCTTTTTCACTTTTTTGAACTCAGTCTAACCAGTCTGCTCCAAGAACAGCGGAGGTCGCATGCAGATAGAGTCAGCACTCTCATTGCCAGCAAACACACGAAGAGCTCTACAACATATAGACAGCTAACACAGCAGTCTTCACATACACCTGGACTCCTACCATCTCTCACAGTTGTTATGTTCATCACTGACACAGTCTAATTTGAATCATACTTCAGGCTGATGATTTAAAAGAGAAGAGCTTCATCATCAATATTAAAATAATGTAATTCAGAGCTAAGTTCAATGTCCACTGAATCACAGAAATTTTTATAAAAAGCTTCAGCAGAGTTATGTTAGTAAACTTAAACTCTAAAGATTTTGGGAAAGTGTAAAAATATTTAGATTTCTTGTGTTAGTATTTTACAGTTAAAGATCTACATCCTAGTTCCCATCACAGCATGAAAATAGACCCTGGAAATTCAAGTATTTTCTAGAAATTTCACACACTGAAGATTAATTAACTTTGAAACTTTTAAAATTATCCATCTGTGTTAACAGAGCAATTCATATGTTAGGCACATAAGGTAGTGCCCACAGAGCCATCATGATAGCTGAAAAGCAAATTATGTCTGTGGTAACTCTACAGAAAGATAAGAGAAACAGCAAAGAATGAAGATGGAGTTTGGAAATTTAGCATGTTCTTTGAATCAGATAACTTCTCTTCTGTGCTGGCTCCAAAATCGATAGCTAGAAAAAAACATATGAAGGGAAATCTTTCAAAACCTCTGCTTAAGGTTATCTTAGGCAACCAGCTTAGAAGAGGTTTGAATTGCCTGCTTGGAAACAGTTCTCCTTTGACAGCTGAATTAACTTAGGCTCCTGCCTAGTTTTTCAAGTAGCACCTAAGCTAGATAACTGAAAGAAACTACGTAAATACTTGCCACATTCTTTAAAGCCCACAGGCTCCTAGCACAATCTGACTTGATATTAATTTATCTGAGCTAAGCAACAACGACAGGATTGCTTTATAGTTGCTTAAGAATTAATTGTTATAAAATGTAAATACAGTAAGTTTCAAATAAGAAGTAATCCCATACAGTTAAATTAATGCACTTATCCAAAGAATGCCTTTTAAACTTTTTTTGTGAGACCAACTCCACGAGTTACATAAACAAACATGGAATTATGACTTTTAATGTAAGCACTATGACTCAATCTCTCGCCAATTATTATTTCTCCTCTTCTCTTGATCTCTTAGCAAACTATTCAAAGCAGAGATTCTGAACCTGGAGTTCTGCCTTCTGTGAAACCTCAGAGGGCACATCTCATTATACACTGTTTTGCTGCATTTTTGGTTTGGTACCGTGGTGCAGACTAAAGTTTCATGCAGTTATGTAATTGCCTGTCAGTGTGTTGTTTCAGGCAGTTACGATCTGCTTTACTGCTTGTCATTTACTAATACTGTTTTATCTCTAGTTTATGGTATCATGGATGCTGTAGGGTTTTTTGCCTTCTACATCACCGTAGGAAAGAAAGTGGGCTTCATACCACAACGGCCAGGTTCACCTGAAGAACAAAATGTATCTTCCTCTTTATACCATCTCTTCTATTTACTTCTTCCTGCATTACACTCTCCCCTTACACAGAGAAAGTGGGTTTTGCTAATAGCTCATATGACACTTGGAGGCTAAAACTGAACAGAATATTTGAGCATAAACCAAATTTAAAGTTAGGAGGGTGCTGTTTCAATAAAACCAACAAATCAACGCATTCAGTTTGGTTTAGCAGACTTCCACATTTAACTACATGATGGCAGACACCCAGGAGTGTGAAGTATCAATGGACTTAATTGTGTACAGGACCATAAAAAACAGGCCTCTGCTTTACCAATTTAAGACATTAATTAGTTTCAGAGCTTTGAAAAAATACAAGCTTCTAAAGAAGATTTCATGTGCCCTTGTATACAGCTCAGATACCTGCCTGCTCTTCCATTCTCCTGCAAGTTTCCTGAGCAAAATATCTTCTCTCTATGGAAGAATTTTCAGAATGAAACTCCATCCATGCTAGATACCTATTACAAAAAAAGACAGATCATACCCAATTCTTCAGTATAAACTTAAGCTAAAAAATACAATGGACAAGCTCTCCAAAAACTTATCCCATTCCTGGCACTTATTGTTAGCACAAGCCATAGATGTTCTGTACACTGCATGATATTATTCTTTATAATTTCTCTGGCAATTCATTAATCTATACTGCAATAAAAAGTGTTAAAATATACGCTGACATAACTAGTTTGGTGCAAGAGTTGAAAACTGTAGGCTTTTGCTGTATATGCTTTTGAAGATTTATTATTCTAGAATTCTTCTCCACATCTACAGAGCACACAATAAGACAATAGGTCATATTCTGCTGAGTGCCTTAAGAGAGTACCAGCATTTATCAACCTCTGTATTTTCTTGCTACACCAGGAGAGGAAGTATTTTCCATGAATTCAACTATAACAATACTCCTGGCTGCTCATAACAACTCTTTATTGCCTCCTTCCTAGCTTTGTAATACAGCAGTGATGCCTTGGAGGTGAGAAGCCAAAAATCAGTACAAGACCTCCATTAGCATAGCTAGTAGTATGCACTCCACTCACTTTGCAAACAAAACTGAAATTATATTATATTCTTTCATACTGTATTTTATTTCTCTCTCCAATAAATCAATCACCTTACAAGGAGAAAAACAATAAAATGTATAAATCTGAAAATTCTATAGAAGCCCAGAGAAACACAAATATGAAAAAAAACCCCAAAATGCAAACTCCTGAAAACCATAACTTCTTATCTAAGTTCTGTCTCAAAGGAAGAAATTACTTTTTATTTATTTTCTTAAGATAGCAATTATTTATAGAATTGCTTTTTTGATAAAACTACTAGTGTTCTGCCAGGGAGGACCTGAATTTATTAAAGGTAATTTTTTAAAAGGATATAAGGATAATTTAAAAGGATAAAAAGAATAATTTTTAAAAGGCAGTATGTAATTTTAGGCTCCTATACAGACTAGGAGATTAGTCCTAAGAGAAATGTTTTCGTTCCAAAAGTGATTTCATTACCAGTTCATCTTCAGCTAAAGTATAGTTAATGGAGTATGAGATCAGCTAAGTAGCTCGAAATCTGCAAGCTATAGGAGTATCAGAATAGTCCAAAACCTGAATACTAGTGATATAAATTTGCAATATAAAATTAACAGGGATATAAATTTTCTGCTCAATTAAATAGAATACAACTGTGACAATTCAGTGCCTCTACTGGAACAGGCTGCCCAGGGAAGTGGTGGAGTCACCATTCCTGGAGGTGTTCAAGAAACGTGTAGATGTGGTGCTTAGGGACATGGGTTAGTGAGTTGGGTGGTGTGGGTTGACAGTTGGACTTGATGATCTTTGAGGCCTTTTCCAACCTTAATGATTCTATACTCCTTCAAATAATTAAAATCTCCCTCTTTTTTTTGGTTGATTAAAATTCCAGACACAGCCCAACACAGCAAAAAATAAAAAACGTCATGTTTTGATCCCATTATACCTTTAGATAGAATTTGAGGGATTAAATTAAATGGAAATTTCATTAAAACGTCAGTATCTGGAGTTCATCACATCAAAATTCCTTAACACCTCAGTTTACCTCAACATTTACTCTGTGTATGTGTGTGCACAGATGCTTTATTACTGTCTTTTGATTTTGTCCTTCACTTTACAGGGATTTATGATGGAGGCCTGTGAATATTTGCTTGTCTTAGTTGTATTTCTGAATTAATAATTTCACTCAACCATAAATATTTGCATATATGGATATTTTTAAAAAGCCAATCAGCTGAACAAATTTGGGATTACTTTTCTTAGTTTAGAAAGGTGTATGTAAGTTTTAAAGACCTACTGACACCTACTGTACCAAGGATTAAAGTACCTTCACTGCTCCATTGCGTAAAAGTTTAAACTAGAGGCTATGGAGGATAATAGCGTGAATTAATCTAGTTATCTATGTTTGATGGCTACAGTTATATAGTGTGGATTAAATTACACTGCCTTTTTTCATCTATTTTTCAAAATACATTTTATATCAGAAATGTAAAAGCTCTCACACTTTTAGCTGGATTCAAAGTAATGATTTACCACTACCAATAATAAATGAATGCATCTTATACACTAGTCATCCTGACTAGCCTCAAGTTACAAAATATGTATCTTTAAATGTGGCGATTACAGCTAAATCAGCTTTTCCAGATCTCTACTGCTAGAAGTGTACTCTTCAACATACTTCAGACACTGCCTCTTTCTCAAACATCAGCTGACACTGTCTGGTCTATACCAACCCCACACCAAGACAAAATGAGAAGCAAACGTTTAGAAGACCAAAACTGTAAATATCAAGTCTGTTTACACAGATCTGTAGTGTGACCTACAAGCAGCTTCCTCTTAAGTTTCCAGTTCAAAATAAAGTATTTAGCACCTGCACAGCTGCTTCATAGAGAACTCTTCTGAACGACTAACAATGCCCCAGTGAAAATTTTGTTATTGGGCAGATTAAGCAAGTTTCACTTCAAACAAAGCAATAGTTGTATAATATTCTTCAACTCGGAAAAAGTCATGGGATCAGTGTGCTGCTCAGAATGTAACAAAATGTAGAAACAAATGATGGCTAACACATATGCCTTATTCCAAAACAACTTTGGTGTTCTTCACCTTAATCATCAAAACTTTTTAGGAATAGAGTAGGCTACCAGTGCCTATTTCTTGGCTATTAGGCCAATTTAACAATACCCAGAGGTAAAGTTTCACACACTGATGCACAGGAAACAGATACAAACTGCTTGATAGCTACTTCATTACTGGCCTATCCGCTTAATAATCTTAACTATCCTCTTTAGTGCTGCTAGCTCATTTTCCCTTTATCCCAGGGTCACTTATATAGTGTGTGTATATATAAATGAAGAAGCATGGGAAAAGTCATAGAGAAAGTGCCACATATAAAAGAAAAAGAAGCATGGCAACATTTTTTTAAACACCATTATTTAACAACACTAAACACTCAAAAATCTTTTCAAGTCTCAAAGAGCCAAAATGTTCATATCCTGAGACCATGTCCAATAATATTAATCTTCTAAAAATATCCAGGAAGGCTCTGAGCAAGCTTTTGGATAAGCAACCTCTCCACCTCAGTAAATGTCATGTCTATGTTTTAAGATACTGTAAACGGGTTTTTGGGGGGAAGGTAAAATAATGTGACAGAGAAATCTCTAACTACAAAATTCCAATATAAGACTAATGCATACCAAAACCTTGATTTTTAATAAGCTGGATGCTCAGTTCTATGTGATAATGAGTTGCTTCACACAGATCCAATAAAAAATGTAATATACTAGCTAATACAGACTTAAACACTTGTCTTTTTTTCAGCTGTGAAAAGATAAAAACATCATAAAGATCCAAACATTTTCTACAGAGGAACACAAGTGCTTCCTAGTTGGCTGGATTTCCATTTTGAAAATTAGTTAAATCAATCTGATTATTTAAATGCTCAAAACTCCACTTGTGATTTTTAATAATAAACATCTTTTCACTTGTCCAAACAAGCAAGCCAGCTGTGACTGGACAAGCAATAATCTTACTTATTCTTTTGCTACCATATCTGACATACCACTGGGATGTACATGGACTGGTCTCTTTAAATACAGCTGTTCTCATAGACATTGCTACAAATGCCTACTGAGTTTCTCTACACTTTTAACTGATCTCTGTATTTTTAAAATCACGTTCATTAAGATACTGTAACTATATTCCAACATGTCTGATGCATTGATATGGATAAACAAATAGTCATATTTGCCCCAATAAAGACTTAAAATCTAAATGCAGCACAGCAATCACACAGAGCAAAAAGAGTGGCCACCAGGACTTCACGAAATAAAAGGCATTTCCCCCTGTTTGTTTTTTTATTGTTTTTTTTTTTTTTGGGGGGGGGGGCGGTTGTTTGACATTGAAGGCAAAAGAAGCAATAAGCTGACGAGTTTTTACAGGGGGATTAATTTCTTTAATATGAAACTCCTTTAACAACCTACTGCCTCCGAACAGTTCCCAAAGCACATGAGGATGCATGGATCTCAGATTCTGCCTCACCCTAGCTGTTCCAAAGTCATGCCTTTCAAGTTTTAACAGCTTTGCATAGGAAGTTGCAAAGCATACACAGTAAGAAACAGGTCTGGAATTTCTGTGGTTGAAAGTCTCAGATGGCCTCATTGCTACTTTGCTGTCTTTTAGGTCACTACATTTCAGCAGACCTGCACACACACCTTCTGTGACTACAGTCAAGGTTTAGCAAAAGCTACAGACAGTACAGTCCTCTGTGCATTTGTGGTAAGAAATAACCACAGTAACTCGAGCATCATTCTGTAGCAAACAAGTGCTGTCACTTACCAAACAAATGGTGGCAACTAACCATAAATTTGAAGTATTTTAGATCCCTTTAAACAAACACCACCCTATAAACAGAAATATTATTATAATACATAATTTTAAATTAAAATATTAAAGTACCATTTCAATATTTTAACTGAGGTTTTGATTTGTATACCTCAATTTACTTATTCACAAATTATATTTACTACAGTTGACAACATATGACATTGCTTCCAGCATCGTATTTCTTTTTTCCCCACTGCAGAAAGACAGGAGAACGTGCAGTCATGTTCCAATACGCATCCTGTCTCCTACAATGATCACTCTAAAGAACAAAGCAGGCCTCCAGTCACTCTTGCAGCCCAGTAAATCTCATCACCACTGGCACATCCGCATTTCTAATCTCAATCTGTCAGCACAGTGGAACATGCACACCAGTGTACTTACAGCAATATTCTGATAAATCCAACATTGCTATTACATTGTAAGCAGCCTTACATAAATAACATGCTTTGGTATCCATAGATAACAGGCTGGCTTTCCAGGTACCAGGCCGGGGCAACAAATACTGCAGAGAGATCTGAGGAAGGGAGCAGTCTCTTGTGGCACTCAGCCTTGCAAGTGACTTTCTTGAAGGCAATTGGAATGCAAAATGTGCTTTTGTAAATTCATAATACTACAACATATCAGATAACACAGGAAACTGGGATATAAAAAGTGCAGGTGAAGACTTCAATATGCCATAAAAGGTGTTCTCTCAGTAAGTTTTGACATATTCAGGGAAACCGTTCAGTACTGCAGAAATTCTTGGATATATAAACAGGGAGACATAACAACTTCATTACTACACCACCGTAAAAATTTCTCAAGGTTAGGAACCTCTGTTTACAAATAAATAAAATGAATTATATTTTAAATTATAATGAGAAGTATCTCAGCTGGTTATATTTTTACTTTTGCTGTTTTCTGTATCAAGCTTTTTTGGCTTTCACATGCATAAATCACAGAAAAATTATAGGAAAGAGCAGCCTCTGTTCAATATTTCATCAAGAGAAAAAAGAAGAGCATCTAATTGCTTGCTTTTATACAAGTAATGCACAATATGAAAGTAAGAAAACCTTCTGTTCTTTTGAAAGTGTTCAATTACTGTCAAAACTAATGATCCACTCTTACAAGTGGTTATACTAAACATAAATCCTACACTTGTATGAATTTCATTGAAGGCAGTGACGCTGCGTGAATTGCAAGATTCTCATTAATACATCAACTAACAGCCATTACAATGAGCTGCTGCAAAAGTCCACTTTTAAATTACTCAAGAAGGAAAACAATCCCCATATGTTAACATTACAGCTTCAGAAACCTAATCCTGCAAAGCACAAATGACTGAATTTAATGAAAACTAGTTACATATGTAATGACACGTCTACACTACATTTTCTACATTAAAATGTTGAGACAGCTACGCTTTTACATAGCTATTACATGCTATATGATGCTTCAGCTAGATCACAATGCAAGAACAAGCAAATGTAGAGCTAACGTGCAAGACACTTCATGACTGCTTTGGGGTCTGTGACATAGACCCTCGGGTAAACCGCAGGGCTGACAGCTCAGAGGTAGGAGGAGTACTCTGACCTTCACCATCCCTGTAATTATCCCAGTAATCAAAGCTTTCATTTTCTGAAAAAAATAGAGTGTGCAAAGAATAGGGTGTATTTCATGCTCTTTGACTGTAAAGTAAACTTTGTAGATGACATGTCTTTTTAGTCTCCAAACCAAACGCACCAGTAGCCTTCAGAAATCAGAACCAATGGTATTCATTTCAACCATGTGCTGATCTTCTTTTATAATGACAGTGCTTGTTAAGCAATAGTATTAACTACTCCTCAACTAAATAATAAACAAGAAGAACTGAGTTATATGACCAGAAGTAACAAGAGAATCACAGAGTACTTCAGAAGGAGAGCTCTGGAGGTCACCCAGTCCAGCCCCTCCACAAGGCAGGGCTCACTTCAAAGGTAAATCAGGTAGTGCAGGACTTCATCACATCATGATGTTAAGAGGAAGAGCTTGGAAGCACAGCACCTTGTAGTGGCTTTGACACATAAAACGGAATATGTCAGAGCTCACTTGTTCATACTCTGAATGTCTGCCTTATTAGCTGAGTGCGGTATGTTAAGTTCCTTACACAAACAGAACTTATGTTTCAAATATGAATCTGAAAAAAAAAGTGGCATTTCTCCATGAATCCAACAGAGTCTGGTCTACTTTAGCCCAAACTAAATTATGTCCAACTGCGTTATCTTGATACAAAGCAAGAGGAAGGACTATTAAACTTGTGAAAACACATAAACATACACTTTTGGACATGTGATCTTTTCAGCAAGGACAAATATCCACTTCCATGATTTTAAGAAATACTTCAAGGTAATACACAGGTTCTCAACCCTCTGAATCACGAGTTCATCAATTTCTTTTTCCACAAAAGAGTATTCACTGAAACTTCTCAACACAGAAGGAGCTAATGGCAATCCTCAGAAGCAGATGATCTCAGCACTTCAAGGTCTTCCAGTCTTAATGATTTCACAGTATTTTCCAAAATCTGCAAGTTTTATTTTTTAAATCATGTTTCAAATCTCTTTGAAAATGACAACCTGTTGGACTGCAAATGTATGCACTGCTGTTTAGAAGCTGGACTCAGGCAAGTAAATACCAACAAAACCAGAACAACCGTGTAAGTACATTCATCCCATTCACATCGATTGGATGACAGCTGTGAAGCCTAACGTGAGAATTTTAATTCCTGCATTTATTAGCCATATCACACAAGGAACCATCCACTTAAAAGTAGTTACAGTGATGGGATAGTACATCAATAGGACTGCAAAGTCCATCAAACGCAAAGGAGGCAACCATTACCAGGTGCAAACAATGGAATATTCTACCAGTATTTTGGAGATTCTCCACTTCTTTAAGCCCCACGTTGACAGCAACTTTTCTTGCCTGCTAAAAGCTGAAATTAACTGTTATTTGGGTCCTCCTCATGTTTTGTGGACCCAAATGTTTCATCCTTTGTTGCAGATCATAAACAAAACTCATCTTTCTAGATCATTATTGTATACAAAGAAAGTCCCTCGAAACACCTGCTCATTTGAACAAGTGGTCACTAGCTTTCTTTACAGAGCAGAACAGGCACAGGCAGTGGCAAAATACAAATATCACACGCTCATATTCTTTCCCATCCCATTCTAAATGTGACTGTCAAAAGCAGTCTCCCAATATGAGATGTCTTAAAATAAAGGGCAGAGAAGCTGTACAATACAACTGGGTTTGGGATGGTGTTGTCAAGTATAATAAGCAGGACAATTTTTTTCTCAGCTGATGGAATATTAAAAAAAAAAAAAAAAAAAAAAGAGAGAGAACCAAAGCATCACTGTCCAACCAAAAACCAGTGGATATATGTAGATACGTAGTTGTGTCTTGACAAATGACACTTCTAGTATTTAATGAGAATTCAAACACAGGCTCACAAATATACAACTCTGTACACGGATTGCACTTCATATTCCATGGAGTATCAAAATTTACATCCACACAATAAGGAAAACTTTAGTTTCATGATACTGCAGATGCATCTAAAATATTTATTCTTTTCTGAAGGATCTGAGCAGCCAAGTGTCTATTTAAACAGCCTTTTGGAACTGATAATACCTTTGAAACCAGAATAAACTTTTATGTTTATCCACCCTATTTCATGGAATGCTACTGCTTCAAGGATTCTAAAGGGGAGGAGAAGAATGCTATGAGGATACACAGCAGCCAAAAGCTCTCCCTGGGAAAACTGGATGGTTTTCTGTAAACAAGGCTCCAGAATGATTACATGACAATTATGTGATTTTGCTAGCGAGTGTCAAAACTCTGACTTCCACAGTACTACCACCCCATGAGTCACCTGGGACTACTCTGGTTTCACATCATCAAGAAAACGCTTCATTCATGCTGAATTAGGTGAATAGGGAGGGCAGCAGTTAGCTGTGCTCAGAGTGTCACTACCATGCAACAGCCTTTATAAAGATATTCTAGGTTCAGATTTCTGGCATAAAGTAGAGACAACATTAATTTTCTATTTACTGATGTAAATTTCTGTATTTTAGACAGATTTGTGTAAAAGGCTACCTTGAACTCTGTAACCACATTTTTATTGTGTTATTTTGTGAGGTGCACTAAAATCAGTATTTCTGTGGGACAATGACATCAATTAAATCCACTTCCTAAGCAAAATTTGAGAGAAAAGGACAAAAAACTGCTCAGACCAGGAACAAGACCTGTGCTTCTGTAGCCATCTTGCACCAGCATGCGTGGGATTTTTGGGCTGGAGTACAAACAGCTAAACTTGTTTTTGAGTGAAATTTTCCAGATGACACATTAAAAAAAAATTAGCTTGACCTATGCGCTAGATTTATGTCTGATGATCTTGTGCTGGCGCTTGCTGAGTGTAAAGAGAGCTACACCTGCCTTCTGTAAAAATCAGAATTAGTGAGCTAGGGTCCCAGCACTGGAAAGATTAAGGTACTGGATCCATGATTTTGCAGCACTGTTGCACTAAGATCTTCCCAGTGCATTTCTGTACTGGAACAAAGTGCTCTGCTTTTGGTGCAGTGCAATAGCAAAACTTACCTTCTCTCTTCTTACTGCAACATTTTGAAGATTTGCTACAAAAATAATAATAATCAACAATATCTAGAAACCCAGCTGTCACCTAGACTGCTGGTAACAAATCTGAGCTGCTTTAAAAAGACAGGTACAAACTGAGCTGCAAGAAGCAAGGAGGGGGTTTTCTGCCAGCCCTGCATTCTCCTCCCTTCCTTTTAAACCCCACCTCACCCCCCCACCCACCAGAAAAGTCAGCCCCCTTACCTGATAATATCATCGTTGTGCCCGAGGAAGAATTTCTGGCTGTGCTCTCTGGTGTTATAAACCACGCCGCCTCCAGCCACGAAGTAAACCACCTCTTTGCCCGCCGTGTAGTACAGGTTGTTGCGGCACTGGTGACCCCTGTACCCGTAAACCCACTCCAGACGCAGCTGGCATCTAGGAGCTGTCCGATCCGCCATGATAACCAATCCCCTCTCCCCACCAGCACACACAAAACCCTATCGCTGCCCCTCCTTCCCTTAACTCCTTCCCTCTTCAGGGTTTTCCCCTACAAGACCTTAGCGATCCCTGCCAAGCTGCCTAAGCTTCAGGTGGCACTTTCCAGCGACGATCTGCAAACACATTCACGGATCAGGTCTGCTGCCGCTGGGCTGCTCTTACCGCTGCGCTGCCACCCTATTTCCGCTGCCCAGGATGAGCAGCTGCTGCTTCCCTGCCGCTGGGCGACCCAGGCAACTTCTTGGGGGAGAAGGGAAATCACAAAAATGCACCTACGCCAGCAGACAGGTTTTTTTTCTTTCCGAAGGCAAAGTAACTTCCGTGCGTCACCACCACCACCACCTGCCAAAGGCTCCCTGCTGCATCTCCCGTAGTGCACCTTCTTGGCTTCCTGCAAAAAGCTTCCTGGGTGCTTCTCTTTTTAAGATATTTATCTTTGGGTCAAAACTGAAAGAGAAAGAAAAAAAAAACCAAAAAGGTGTCTTTGAATTGCAGAATGCATGTGTATTTGAAATGCAAAGGCACTACTTTGGGGGCGGGGGGAAGCACTGTTTTACCTGTGCTGTGGCGGGTCTTTGGTCTTG
>NW_010127975.1:276-928 GCF_000699245.1 Pterocles gutturalis | reverse complement strand
AGGATCTAACACCCTGAGTCTTCACGTGAGTTACTACTGAAAGAGAGAATTTGTATAGAACATCCAGCATAAATATGGAAATATTACCACATCTTTCCTTATCCCCCCAGCAACCTATACAGCAGCCATATAATTAAAACAATTTTATTTTCCCATTTTTTCAGCTACTAACCTCTCCAATTTGCCATGAAGTAGGGAAGGGGGGGCTTGTAGTTTTATTTAGTGTCATCCTTTGGAATGATATTCCCAAGGAACACATTTCCTTCCTTCTCTTCTGCTTTTTTCTAAGGCAGGATTTGTATTGTCATTATCAGTCAAGCGTGGTTCCTACGTGTTTTTTGTGATAAGACATCCACCACTTCACAGTTATCACTCAACAAGAGACCAAACCCAACCCTCCAGAAACCCAGCCACAGCCTCAGGGCAGGGAAGAGAATGCTAAAACCAGAGGAGCAAAACCAAAGACTCATTCATAGAGCATAGTACCAGATGGAAGGGAAGACTAAACTACCCACTACAAGGCTCACTCCTTTACCTTTCCCCACACAACACGCCCCGCATTCATTATCTGCCCAAACTGAAGAGCAGTGTGTTGACACCGGCTGACACAGAAGGGTGACAGCGCCGGCAATGCTCCCGGGGACGCCGGCAA
>NW_010127975.1:0-245 GCF_000699245.1 Pterocles gutturalis | reverse complement strand
CCATACAAGCCGCCCTGAAGGAATTACGCTCCACGCGTGAAGCAAACCTTAGAGCAAAACCTGGCATCGCCCCCAGAGCAACAGTCCCCAGGGGGAGGATCATCTCCCACGGCCCCCAGGCCAAACGCTCCCTATGCGGGCAGCCTGGCCCTGTCCCCGCCGAGGCGGGCGGCCCTGCCCCCGGCGCTTCAGGGCTGGGCACTGCCCTCTCTCCCCGCACTGCGGGAGGGGCGGAGGCGAGGTGG
>NW_010127974.1:289-7185 GCF_000699245.1 Pterocles gutturalis | reverse complement strand
ACCTGCGCTGCCCCTCGCCCGCGGCCGGCACCACCTGCACCGCAGCTCAGCACCTGCCTCTGCCGCCCTCCTCTCTCAAGCAAACACATGCACAGCTTTCACCCACGGCCCACATCATTCTTTTTTTGTTCCCCAGAAAGGCCCAGGTATGAAAGGAGAGGAGCGTGGATCCGCTGCTCCACACTGCACCCCTCAGCCTGCTGTGCTCCCTGGGAGGCCCTGCATGCACACACACCCCTGTCTGGGGACTTAGCAGTCCTGTACAAGAAATAAATCCTGCGCTTGGTGGGGAGCCCCAGCCCAGCTCAAGGCAGACACAGAAGAAGCCATTGGGCTCATCTGCATAGCCATCATTTCAGAAGGTGCTTCAGAAGGACAAGACCATGCCCTTCTCTTTGCCCACAGTTCGTTTTCCTTCGCTCACCAAGGTTGGCACTTCTGGCAATTATCACGCTTGGACAAACTGAGCTTTCCCAAGCTGTTCTGTTTTCAAGCAAAGTTAGGCAGATTCCAGTGCTGTACCTCTTTACAACAGCAAGGAGCTGCATGCTTTTCCAGACCTTTACCTGACACCGTATTGAAGTAGTGCTTGCGGTAGCACTGAAGACCTGATGGTGCAGAGGCACTCAGCTATCAAGGACCTTCCATTCGTGACTGCTGTTCCTACAGAAGCAGCATGAAGAGGGCCCAGTGGAGACCGTGGCACTGACTGTGCAAAGTGCAGTACATCGTAAGAGACCAGCCTGCTCCAAAAAGCTAGAGAAGAAGAGGAAACAGAGAGAAATAAAGTGATTTACCCAAGGTTAAAAAGCAACTTGGTGACAGAGACGGCAGGCAATAAAACCTAACAAAGCTGACTTGTTTGTCTAATCTGTGAGATTATGTTGCTCTGAACACCTGCTGCCATACACACCGTCCTGCCTTGTTTAATATATGATGCATTGACTGGTTATTGGCAGGTTGTTATGTTACTGCTCAGATTGAAAATGCTGTTCAGACCATCACTGACAGGCTGGTTTTTAATACCTCACATCACTCTCCTCATGAAAACTTTCCCTAGAAAGACACTTTGGGATAAATGAAGAGGATTACCCTATCAAATCACTTCATGAGAAGTGAGTCAGTAGTCAGTAGATCTTGTCTAAAGTTTGGCTTAGCGAGGGGGCCTTATAAATGGACAAGACTCTGCAGTCAGTGTGATCTTTCCATTGATCTCACACCAAACTGCAGTTCCAGTGGTTCACATACTTACGTACACTAAAACACAGGAAGCACATATATACTTAGAGTTAGAGATCACCAGCTGCAATAATTGCTTGATTATATCTGCTAACTCATTATTTGTGCTTAGGATAGCATTCTCCTCCCCTGAAGGCAATGAGAACAGGGTATTTTCATCAGCTCCCAGAAGATACAAGAGATGGCCCATAATGATTGGGGTGGGTTCAGCTTTAATGGATAAAAAAATAAATTCTTTCCTAGATTTTCCTTTTCTTCCTGAAGCAGAAGAACACTTTGCCTATTTCTGTTCTAACATGCAGCACAACCTGAAGGAGAGCTAGGGTTAGGGCAAAATAAATTGGGGATATTGCCTGAGCATCGGGGCCAAGCCAGGGGATGGGACAACACCCTGACCCAGCATGAAGGCAGCAGGCACCAGGGGCAGAGATGAAACCAAAGATGCAACTAATACTTTAGACAGACACCATAGTCAGGTCAGTTGTGGCCACCAGTCAATTCAGTGTCACCCTTTCCCAGGCAGGGAAGTGCCACCCCACTCGCAGGTGTGACTGGGGGACCTCACATCCCATGGGTGTGCATCAAGGGCCTGAGCCAGGGGGGCCTTACTGGCATGCCTTGGGTGTCCCAAACTCTCCTGGGCTCCAGGCAAGTGTTCAAGGTTGCGAGAAACGAAGAGCTGAGTCATGACAAGCCCTGTATCTGGATTGCGATGGAGCATGCTCGTGTTGCACTTTCTCGGGAAGTGATGCCAAATGTGTTTATACAAACACAGCCCAACATGACTGAGCAAACATTACTCATGGTTTTGACAGACGTTTGCCTTTGGGGTAAGAGTGAGCACAACCACGGGGTCAACAGTTCAGAAGGTTAGGAGGGGAAAAAAGGGGGAGTGTACACAGAACAAGTTGTTCCCCACTCCTTGTGATGGGTCTCAGTCTTACCCCCTTCACCCATGAGTCCACAGAAGCCTGTCAGATGCCTGGTGGTAAGGTTCAGTTAGTTTATCATCAGTTATGGAATAAACATAGCACTTCGATTATCATTAATAATATTTATTTTGGAAAAATATTTTAAAAATGAATTTCTTCATTAACAAAACAGTAAAAAAACTCAAATAACATTTGCACAATATTCCATAAATACATTTATATACAAAAAAATATAGTCACATAGACCCGAAGTGCCTTTGTACATATTTACCAAAAAATTTAAATTATAAAAAAATGAACATCACAAAATACTCAAGCTTTACAATCATCATGAAAATATTTTTACAGATTCAAAAAAATAACACACTTTTCTCACCTAGTAAAAACACATTTTAGTATCAAAAAAGACAATAAAGGCAGTGTTTGTGTCTCTAATTCAAGAAAAGACTGGCTCATAAGAATCCAAAATATACACTTCAGGCAGTGCATGCTTCTTATGTAGTAATTAAGTCCATTCATTTAAATATATATAGAAAAGCAACTGACCATAGTGCAATGATAAAATTCGTAAAAGGCAGTGCAACAGTAATCCTTGAACACAGACCCTTGCCTGGTGTCCATCTTGTTTCTCTATTTTGCAGTCACTTTGCTAACTTCAGTAGAGAACCAGCTCAAGCCTGAATTTAGTTTCTCAGCAGCAGTCAGTGAAGGAATCTATCTCCCATTCCTCTTTCAGCAGCATTCGTCGGGGCACATCTCCTCTGAAATTGTTCTGAACAACCACCTTGCCATATCGCCTCTGGTTTACACCTGGTGAGAAAAAACACAAGCAGAGATCGGGAGAGGTTAATGGAAAGTAAGAAGAAGGCTGTAAGGCTGCAGAGGGTCGGGACTCTGCACCAGGAAAGAACGGACTCTGCATGAAGTACACTAAGGGGTAGGTCAGCAGACCACCCCCACACTATAATTGTACTTTTGCCTGCAAAAGTCATCATACCCATAACAGCACTGAGCTTGTCTTTACAACATCCACAGCACGACAAACTCAAGCTGGCTGGATTTCAACAGGTACAGATCACTGTGGCAGCACAGAAAACAGTTAGCTGCCCTGACATGTGTTAGATGAGGGTTGCACACCAAGACTTTTCTCTGCTGTTCCAACTGCCAGGCAGTATACTAACCTCAGTTGCTATGATGCACTCATCTTTCTCTTCTGATATGACATACACCGACTGGTACTTCGTGTCCTTTGAAGTGGAGTATACTGAATCTGGTCGTTTTCTTTCAGAAGTATCACTATTGAAGACAAAAAGAGACAACATAGGTCATATGGCTGTTGCTTAACGCTACCTATGAGACACACATACCCCCTTCAGAGCCAAGCTTCCCCCTGCACTCAGATGCAATAGATACCTCTTTAGTTGTACTGCACTTTTCTCCTCTGCCTCTGAATCATACGTTTCACACTTGGCTTCACATTTGCTGTGCTCCTCTTTAACAGAGTCCTCATTCTTGAGTTCATGCACCAAATTGTAATCCACTGATGGGTATCTGACTTTGTAGCCATTTTTATCAGAGTTATCACTGTGAAAGTCTACTTTCTTATTCGTGTTTTTAATCTGAGTGGCACCAATTACACTTATCGAAATGTCCTTCTCACGCTGGCAGTTTGCCAGGTTGTTCATGGTCTCAGTCTCGCTCCTGCAGGCATCAGGCTGGTGGTGCCTCTTCTGCACTCGGAGCCTGACGCAGACAACCACAGCAGCGCACCCCAGCAACAGCATGAGGACCAGAATAATCCCAGCACAGACGGCGATCCAGGGGAATTGGGAGTTCTGGCCTTCTGTGTATTTCTCGGTGAAGTCTACGATGACTGGTCCCTGAGGCGGCTCAGGGAGCAAAAACTGGCAGTTGAGCCCGCCGTACCCCCGGGCACACTCACAGACATAGCGGTTGTTTCTTTCATGGCAGGTGGCCCCGTTGTGACAGGGGTTGTGTTCGCATCTGCTCACCGGGGTGCTGCAGTTCTTCCCGTTGTATCCTGGAGGGCAGGTGCAGGAATAGTCATTGATGCCATCCTGGCAAGTCCCTCCATTGACGCAGGGAGAGGAGGCGCAGTCATCCACGTTATCATCACAGTGTCTCCCCGTGAAGCCAGCCTGGCACTGGCATATGTAGGAGTTCCCCAGGTCGACGCACTGGGCTCCTGCAAGACATCAAGGGGGATGAGCACTGAGTGGTGGGCAGCCAGACCTGACAGCCTCCCACCTGCTGCTCTCAGGGTGACCATCACAACCAGCAGCCTATAAAAGCTTTCTTTTTGAGAGGTTAGCTCAACCTTTGCCAAGTCTGATCCACCATTAAAAGTATAGGGGTTTTTTTAAGGATGATATTTATTAATCAGATCTACTTTTCATTCACCATCCTATTCCCTTTTTGATATTTCACTCAGCTTGGACAGCAAAGCTAGCCCAGATCAAGTTAATATCACAATCTCACATTACAGAGTTTGAGTGACAATGAATGAGGAGGACTGCAGCAAAGAAAGTCTTCACTAGTTTAATCAAAACAGGAAGATTACT
This sequence comes from Pterocles gutturalis, assembly GCF_000699245.1. Lineage (NCBI taxonomy): Eukaryota > Metazoa > Chordata > Aves > Pterocliformes > Pteroclidae > Pterocles > Pterocles gutturalis. Next base: position 2,432 of record NW_010127974.1, on the reverse strand, counting down.
GTTACCAGACTACAAGTAATAATATTTGGCACTTTTATGGCATTTTGCATCCACAGACCTCAAAGAGTCTTTGCAAAACATTTACAAGTATAATCCTCCACATTTTTATGCAGGAAGCTTCAGGCCAAGTTACCTGGCCACAGTCACCCCTTGAAAAAGTGCTATCTGCAAGCAATGTCCCAAACCACAAAGTACAGTTCCTCCACCAAGTTAACTATTGACATGACATGGACCACGATTGATCAGTGGGCCTTGTTATGAACTCCAGACCAGAAGACAGAGTAACTGCACAGTCTCCTCTTAGAAGGCTGGTGTAGCGTGTTTGGCCTTACCATTAGCACAAGGGCTGGAACTGCAGTAATCAATTTTCTTCTCACAGTTGAACCCAGAGTAACCCAGTGGGCAGCGGCAGCTGTATCCCCCATCAGGGTTGTCGGTGCATCGCCCACCGTTGAAGCATGGTCCATCAGCGCAAGTCATTGCACTCAGCTCACAGTTTTTACCATAGAAGCCTGGGGGGCAGGTACAGGAATAGCTGTTCTCGAGGTCCTGGGGGGAGAAATGAGAAACGTTCAAAATATTTATCTGAAGCTGCTTTGAAATCCGAAAAGGGATTTTGATAATCAGTAAAACTGACATTAACTCTTCTCTTGGGGTTTCAGATGGCAACTCAAACTTACAGTGCAGCTTCCACCATTCTTGCAAGGGTTGGCGTCACATTCATTGATTTCAATCTCACAGTTGGAGCCTGTGTACCCAGGCCGGCAAGAACAAGTGTAGCTCCCCTGACCGGTGTTGGTGCATGTGGCACCGTTCTTGCAGGGCTTGTGGTGGGTACAGTAGTTCAGGTCTGGAAAAGATTTATTTCAAAAAAGAGAGCAGTCAAGATACTTGCTCCTTTGCAAAGCTAGCACAGGGTGGGTGAGCTGGAAATAGCCCCTTGCTTTCTGCATTTTAAAACAGACACTCAGGCAAGGACTGAGAACTCACCCTGGTTACAGAAAAGGCCACCCCAGCCTTCCTGGCAGTTGCACTGCCACGGCTGCTGACAGGTACCATGAAGGCAGCCTGGGTATCGGATGCACTCATCACAATATCGCCCCTGCCAACCCACTCTGCATCTGGAAAAAAAAAAAAAAAAACAAAAAAAAAAAACCAAACAAACAACAAAGTCTCATCAGATTTAGACTTCTCACAGTTGGAAACCCTACCACAAACTCTGCAAACACACTGATGCCAGGGATCAAGTTTCCAAAAGCCCTCAGTGATCCTTCATGTGAGAAAGTCACCGAGTCCAACTGTAGCATCAGCTTTCATCAGTCCCAGCTATTTCTTCCACTTCTTTAGACAGAGACATGGTTCCAGGTAGTTAATTTGTTTACTCTAATAACAAACAGCTAAACCTCACACACAGCACTGTAAACTCGTTAGGTTAATATTAATGGCACTGATGTTTGACTTGTAGATTAATACTTTGATCTGGCATCACCTGGGTATCTCAAATTGCCATCTAATATGAAGGAAGGCATTTAAACCGACCCTTCAAATGAGCAATGGCTTACTTAACACCAGAACATCATTAAAGACAAAGAAGGGAATGGGAGGAGAGTGGAAAACTTACTTGCATTCCCCAGGTTTGTCGCAAAAGCCGTGTTGCTCATCGCATCCAGGCAAACAAATCGCTGTAAACAAACCAAGCAGGGAGAGACATCAGCACTGGGGCCAAATGCCTCCCTTTTACAAGTCCCATCCCAACAACACCTTGCGGGTGGAGAGCGAGCCCCTTTTACTAGGTTGGGGCAGTCAAATGCAGCTGAGTTAATCTCTGGAGCCTGCAGGAGTATTGATCTTGCCCTGTAACTGGGCACTTTACTTATCGCCAGGGACGAGCATTCTTCTTAATACAGTTGCACACAGACAAAAGAAGGCTCACAATTGCTCCCTTCCCCACAGCCCCTCACCCCCCTTCCCTTCCCAGTGAGGGTCAGAAGTCCTTTTTTCCAATTCTATGCACACAGCTCCACCTCTTAATATCCCCCGAAAGTGTGTGTGCAGATAAGAGTGGACAGCTGGTGTGCAGGGTGCCAGTGCAAGACAGCTGCTCTATTGTCTATTCTCTCCCAGCAGCTGCCCCACTGCAACA
>NW_010127974.1:0-271 GCF_000699245.1 Pterocles gutturalis | reverse complement strand
GCCCGGCGGCCGGCGTCCAGGCAGCCTATCCCTGCCCACAGCTAATCTATGGCACGCGCGTGATTTCGCTGCAAAAAAAACTTTTTTTTTTCTTATTCAAATAAATAAGTCTAAAGTTCTTCCTCCCTCCTTCCCCCCCACCCCATCCGCCCAGCTCCAAAAAGGGGCGGGGGGTGCAGCACTGGTAAAAGAGGTAAGCAGGCCAGCGGGAGGGAGGATGAGGGAAGGGAAAAAAAGGGACTTCTGCTCATTACTTTGCCTGGTTATGGAA
>NW_010127973.1:100541-116436 GCF_000699245.1 Pterocles gutturalis | reverse complement strand
GTTGCTCTCTCACATAAAGAGCAACTCCCGCACCTTTCTTGCTCTCACATAAAGAGCAACTCCCCCACCTTTCTTCTGTGGAAATGGTAAAACAACAAATCTTAAGCTCAGCTTGTGTTGGGGTACTCCAAGTATCTCAACTAGATTCCTTTTGCCCTTTGAAAAACTTGCTTATGTACACTGTAACGTGTTGACAACATCCAATTACTTTCTGATCACTTGACTACCAACCAGAGAAGCTGTGGATGCCCCATCCCTGGGGGGGTTCAAGGCCAGGCTGGATGAGGCTTTGAGCAACCTGGGCTAGTGGGAGGTGGCCCCCCCCATCGCAGGGGGGTTGGAACTCGATGATCTTTAAGGTCCCTTCCAACCCAAACCATTCTGTGAATCTGTGATTCTATGACTATACTGTAGCATAGCAATAATAGCACTTGCAGATGCCAAAAGCAGACTTAGAAATATTGTGGGGTTTTCCTATTATTGAACTTGAAGTTTTGTGAAGACAGTCCCTCAGTTAAAGCAGCAATAAGCCTGCATTAGCAAAAGCTGAATGACACTGTTGTTCTTTCATTTGTATAATTGTCTGATGCTCTTACTCAGCATCAGACTCTTACTCCTTGTACCACTGTTAACCTGTCCCCTGGAAATTACATTACACATGCTACCTACATCAGTGACAGTGCTCAAAAGCAAAGTCAGCCACAGACAACTTCTACAGAAAAATTCATAAAGTTTGTTACATGGAATATTAACTAGGTCATGTTCAGGAACTTTTTTCACTAATTGCAAATTTCTTTTAAATACATGCTGAGAAGACAACAGCAGAATTAGACTCTAATTCAGCAAAAATCTAAGTCTCTAGTTATCTTCCACTGCACAATTAACATGATGGAAGACATGATGCTGAATTTGCTTTGCTTTGATGAAGGAGGAACAACAAATTTGAAAATTGTTTGATGGTTGCCACCACAATATTATTTACTCTTTTTCTGCATTACTTCTCTGCCTTCACCCCATGTTTATCATGTCTGGAGGAACTGCTGCCTCCTCTAGCTTGGAGGACATAACCATATTCTGTTCATAGCTCCTCCTTAGGCACTTAACTGTTGAAATTCAGAATAAAATAATGACACATTGCAATACAAGGTAAGTGCCTAATCTCAAATAATAAGCTGGGATCCTTGTAGGTCAGTGAGAAGAAAGAGACTTTAATACCTAACTGCCAAATTCCTGAATGAAGGCATGAATTCTCCCACAGAACTTCTTAAACATCTATGTGAAATCCAGACCTCACCACAGAGGCCAAACTTATATTAACTTCAGCAGTGCCAAGATTTCACCCTCAGCTTTAAGTTCCAGTAGGGTGGAAAGCCAACTTTGGAGAAAGTGATGGGACTGGGGAAAAGGAGAAATTAGAAAGTTGGGGGTGCAATAACAATTAAAATGAATAATTAATTACAAGGGAGGTAGAACTCAGAAAAACTGTCAATTCTGTCAATGTTGGGACTGGATTCTACTTATTTTATGAAGAATTCTTTAGCAGAACAAAAGCAATTTAGCAGTGTCTTTTCTGAAAACGCTCTTGAAATTTGTCCAAAGACAAAGCCTGTTTTTCCTTTTCTTACATGTTTTGTTTTGGTTTGGTTTGGTTTTTTTTAACCTGTTTACCTATTTTTGCCTTCTACTTGCCAACACTTTTCCAAGTTGCTCAGCTTGGTTCTTCCCTAGCTCCGTAGTATGAAAGCTTTATTGTTCCCTGTGAACGCTCCATCACTTCCCCCTCCCAGCTCCTAGTTTTGGCACAAATGGCTTCTTTTGAGCTTCTGTGTGAAGACCACCTGCAGCAGACCTTGAAATGACTAACGTGGAGGCAGGCTGAGATCAGCTTAAACATGAGTTTCAAAAGTGCTCTACAACTCTTGCTGTTTCCTACTCCCCAAAACGACTTCATTTCCTACACCAACTGCTAAAGCAATAGTCCCGAAAGAGGGAGCAATAATTTACAGTAACTCTTCTTAATACATGAACATTAATTTTATTTATTGTACCAAGAACAAAATTTACTAGAGACATAGTCCATGATTGTCATTTTGAAAGAAATATGGCAAATTACTCAAATCTATGGATATAGCTGTAGAGATTTATAAAACATTGCCTTCAATAGTTAGAACATGATATACGACTAGTGCTGAGGTCATGTCCAATGTTCATTTTGCTCATTTACTTTTGCAGGTGGAGTTGAAATAGTTGCCAACTCACATAATGAAGGGCTTTTTTGATAATAACATATTGAAAAGTAGATTTGTGAAGGTAGACTAAATAAAACTTACTTAATAGCAAACACATAAACTCAGAAACAATAAAAACTTTTTTTGATTTTTGTATCCTTGAAAAAACCAAATCTATGAATAGTCTGGTCTTCTGAAGACTTGGTTCTAGTTAAATGACATATTACTTGACTAGTTGCATGCCTAGTAGAGAGTGCCAAAAGGGACTACTCACAGTAGTTAAGCACTGTGGGTGATGATATTTACAGGGTCAGTAACGATAGCTCAGTTCTCTGGCTATTCTCTTCATCAGGTAAGAAATACATTGAAATCAATAAAATTGCTCAGGATTAACAAACACTAAGATGATTGACTGTGGAGTCAGCCCCAACAGGAAAATTTCTTGTGGTTCATTGTGCAGCTAAGCAGATAAGAAAAAGCTGCTGTGTTCAAACATCGCAGACACGCAACAGCCAGACACACGCACCAATGCACGTGCTGGGGAAATGAAATTAGCAAGTGGTGTCATTTGTTTTAGTGTATGATCACATCTGACAAGCACGAGCTTGTCTCTGATGTGTTTTCTTGTTGGTGCTAGAAAGAAGAAAAATATGAAGCCAGTTAGAAATGTTTCTGAATATGATGCTCTCCTTTTTTCTCCTTTCTTTTTCTTTTCTTTTCTTTCAGTAAAAACACTGGAGATGTTTAAAATCCCTAAATCATACAAGGCATATTTTTAATATCTTGTACTAGGGATAACCTTTTTAATAGTACTGGAAATCCCTATATACCAGATCTAGGTGTATCCAGATGGATTGCTTCCATATGAAGACATTTTCTTTTGCCATTTTTCATTCTATTGTACGTATCTGTAACGTATGCTTTCTATAATGAAGGGCTACTCTTAATAACCTTGTATTTCTTTTATTTTGTTTTTTTTTTTTTTTAGAAAGAGCAGATGTGGCAAAGTGAATGAGAGCTATTGGTTTAATAAAGCACAGTCATCTTCCCTCAGATGTTACAATAAACCAGATTAGATAGAGCTCTAATAGAGAAAGCTCCAACGTTACTTCTGCTGTTGATAAATGGTCTGAAATTTCATTTTCTCTACTCTATCTTGCATACGTGCCTGTGTTTAACTGTTTAGAATCTGGCACTGTAATGACATGAAAGCAAAGAACCCCAGGATCTCAAAATAGCTCGTTATACAAATGATGATTCCTACTTGATAGGGAGAAGTGAAAGGTGACAAATCCTCCTCTCTCAATTAAATTCCTTTCATGAGAGTCTTTAGTACATTTCTGACTGTAATGTCAGTCAAGCAATAACAGAAAACTCAGTGTCATTATGGAAAAAAGACATTAAAACCCTTTTAGGGGTGGAGAGAGGGGATATGCGAATACACTTCAAAGCGAGGGTCTTGTTTTCCTTTTATTCCCTCAGTATTTCCATGAAACCTAAGGCAATGACATCACAACAAAACAAGGTTGCCAAGATATACTATACAAAAACATGTTTTCACATGGTTACATTTTCTGCAAATTATAGTTCTTGGAGTATAAATCAGAATAATTGTTTAAATCAGAGTGACTGTTGAAACAGATTTACAGAGATCAAATCAAAAATGTAATAATTCTTGTGGTTTCACTAATGCTCAGAGCACCAAATACTTCTGAAAATTTTGGTTGTCAGTTATATATAGTGTTTACATTAACATGCTGCTTGAACAGAGAAAATATATATTTTAAGATGAAAATGTGAATCCAGGGTTACAAGAATGTTTCTGAAACAGCTAAGTCATCTTGTTTCAAGTAAAACCAGATGTTTGCTTAAAGTGAAAGGCAATCATTTCTTTTAATTATGTTCACTGGTTAGGCCACCAGGAATATCCATATGTGCACACAATGATGCGATTAAAATCAAAGACCTTACGATGGAGAAAGCAATCAACAACTGAAAGACCACCAAATGACATGTGAGGCACTGACCTGGATTCCACTACCTCCATTCGCTCATTTTCACTCAGCAAGTCAAACGGGAGAGACTGCTGGAGTCCACTGAGGTCCCCTGGGCGAGTCACGTCCCTGGGACCTGGAGGTATCTTCAGGTGCAATGACCTCCTAAATAGTTGCTCCGAATTGATGAACCCGGACTAAATGCATTTCTCAACTTTGCACAGGGTAGATACCTGCAAAAAATGTTCAGCATACAAGAAGGAAACAGCCGCATCGCTCTTCTTTGGTCATCTCCACCTTTAGAATGTGCAATATTGTGGCGAGTCTAGTGGAGGAGAGAAAAATGTGGCGATTCACGCATCTTTTTCATGAATGCTTCACGAGAAGAGAAGTGGATGGATAAATGGATCAAACAAGTGGATTTTTGCGTCCTCCTGAAATCCTGTCTGTAGGTGCCACGTGACCTTGCTTTGCAGAGACCATAAGTACAAAAGGTCAGCATGGGGCTTCTTAAATAACCCATTCTTTAACAGCTCTTCTTGTCCTGGATGTTTCATATGCACTTATCATCTGAATTTTTATTGGTGGCTGATTGCTTTGAAGCTTTACAACACTTTTCGTATTTTGAACTTTCTATTCAAAACTATGTTACAGCTCACGAATACCAGGATCCGTTCTTAGTCCTCCTGTGAAGAAATACTAAAAGTTCTGGCCTGTGGGAGGAGATGCACCTTCTGCTGGTTTACGAGGCAATAAACCATCGTCTGGGAAGTGGCACCTACCTCTTGTAGGACCTCCTCAGCTCCTCTGTGATCCTGTCAGCAGACATGTACAGCTCTATAACCATCTATTTCACTGACAACTATATATTCTATATCAACAATCGTGCATTATATTTATTTACTGTATAATACACATAATATTCAGATAAACACACAAGCACCGCATATATGTAATATGTTGCAGATGCATATAAAATAACATCACATCCTCAGTGTTTTTTTTTTTTTTATAATGTTCTTTCTGGAGCTGAACATTTTCTCCAGGAAGACTTGGCCTGTTAGTTACTTCTTCCATACATATTTTTCAATCGGTACTACCTCGGCTTAAAGGTACCCTTTTTTCTGTGGCACACGTCCAGTGAGCCTACTTTTACCTGTCCCTGGAGGATACTCAATTTTCTGGTGGTCTTATGTCAAACAGTTTCTTCATCAGTTTATGAAATAGAAAAGAAATGGGGAAAAAAAAAAAAAAAAGGAAGAAAACTCCACTTCAGTAACAGATGTTCCTGGCCACATACGTTTATCAGAGAAGCAGGCATTTTCAGAAGGCCAGACTGAAAATATAATCAGGTGACAAAACGTCTTTACCAAAAAAAAAGGATAAAACATATAGGTCCAGTGAAGCCATTAGGATTTTTAACTCTAATTTCAATGAGCCCAAGAAACGTCCCTTTCTATTTTTCCATGCTACTTCTGTCATGGTGGCTTAGTTTATTGTACACATATAATTTCTGTGCTGATGGTGTTCTCTTCTCCTGCTTGTGCATGATCTGGGCTCAATCACTGTATTGTTTTGCTTTTGTTTTCCAGTCCACTCTTTTCAGCAAAGCCCCTCACTGAAAGAGAGATCCTTTCCTTCCATCCTCACTGTTCTGCAAGACAACCTTTTCCTCACCCAAACATAAATCTTAGAGTAAGTTCAGCCTCTACAGTGTCCTTTGATAAAAATATAGCTGTATATGTAGACACTCATCTTCATGACAATTTTATTTTGGTCTTGAGAGTCCTGTGGCTGCGTACAGTCTTTTACATGTTCCTCTTTCACATGGCTTTACTTAACTGTCAGTGTTCTCACAGCGCCCTTAGTGTATTGCATCCAGTCCATTAAAGCTCCTCTCATTGTTTTGTCTAACAAGCAGTCACATTAAAACTTTGGGCCAGGACATTTAGAGGGAAAAAAATCATGCAGACCCTGCAAATTTAGCAGCAGACACTTGATCTTTGCTGATTAGCTTGTAGATGATGTTGCCAGTAATATCTTCTCCAAGGCATACTCCTGTCTAGAACTACAAAGTCTTCACTGGTTTTCAACATGACACAGGGACCGAAACTAGTTAGCATTGGGGTGGATGACCTCCAAGTACCTCTGGCACCGCGTGATGCAAAGTAGAGGGCATTAATGCTGATACAGGAGAGCTGCAGGCAGGCTAATTTGCAACCCAGCAGGATCCCCAAGATATGTCCAAAATATTATTTATGACTAAAAGTTATAAACTAGAGTTAAGGCAGATTTTATTGTTTACTTATCCAAGTCATAAAATATACAAGCACAGCAAATATAAACAACAGCAAAACAAGCTGAGCAAAGGCAAGATTTCAGTTAGCTTAATCATCTCGAAATTCTAAATATTATCTCATGAAGGATGACCGCTGGAGTCCGTGATGGACTATACCAAATCCTGTTCCCTGTTTCACACAGACCACCCCTATCGAGGACACTTCGATCCAACTGTGTTATCACACATCCTGCCTTGAAACAGAAAATTTCATTTCCTCATCACCATTTGGTGAGTCTTATGGTGGAAAAGGGCCCATTGCCTACCTTTCTCTGCACCAGCTATTGCAGATGGACTGTCCTTTCACAGTGTCTTTGAGGGAACAGTCAGGAATGTCTCCCTTCCTCACTATGCTGCTGTGGGTGAGTTTTTCTAGTCTAGTTTTTATACTCTTTCCATCACTAAATTCTAAACATTTTAAAGACCCTTAAAAAACAAATACTTGTTTTTGAAGCTCCCTGACTATATGGATTGGATTCAGCATAACTAGAATGATCTAATTAACAGAATTAATACCCTGTGACTTGCTTGAACAACCTGAACCAGTCAACCCATTCCAAACTAGGCTGAAAAAATGATTTCTAGAACTTGCAGAGAAATTGTATTTTGGATGGAAATGTCATTGTAAAATACCAGAAATTTGCAAAATGAATCCATTTTTACAATTAGTTTGTGAACTTGGAAAAAGTGAGGATTAAATGAGAAAAGTAAAATATTTGTCTTCTCTCACTTCTCATCTCATTTAGCCAGAAAATGAACTCAGTGTTTAAAAAAAGGTATGGTTTGTATCAAATAATATTTAATTACTACATTTGTTAAATAAAGATTAATAATTAACCAGCCTGAAATGCAATCACTATTATAGCTTACAGATAAGAGAAAAGCATTTTAAAAGACCTTAAGTAAACTACAAAAACATCAGCTAATCTTATGAACAAATGAAAATCCATAATCCTGCTTAGGCCATGGTCTGCTGGAAATGCATTCGCAATTAAAGTACTGGGTGATTTATGGAAGTCAAAAAGGAAATTACTCAAAATCATCTACACTGAATGCTTGTAAGTAGCTCCCACTCTCCCAAAGGACAGGACTTTAACCATCGCCGTAGCTCAGCCCAGAAGATCTTTGACTTGTTTTGCAAAATGTTTTCTTGACTTCTTCAACTCCATCGGTTAAATGTGCTTAGCTCAGTAACATAACTGGAACACAAGGTTACGCAAGACTTGTAATTACAGTATCAATCCTTATATTTTGTAACAAATGGAGGAGTCTATTTTTATTCTATTTTCATATTCCTTGAGGAAAATGTTCAGACTAATTAATTTCCATTAACATCTAGAATTCAGCACACCAATAAATATAATTATGATCTCTGTCCATTTTAAAAATTTTAGACTATTTCTGTCTGTTCTACGTAGTAAAACATCTGTTCAAGAAATGCATATTAGTGACGATAAAAATGAAAACTTTCTTCACAAAGAAACAAAATTCCAAAATTGTTTTAATTTTAAAATCTTTAAAACTGACTGCTTTTACCATGTTTTTAAGAAGTCAGCATTGTTTAAAGTTGCTGCATTAAAATGTGTTGAGACCATTTTGATGGTATATATAGGATATAGTGAAAAAAGAATTAATGAAACCTTAAGCAAAGTATTCAAGAGTTTTCTTCAGTCATGATAATCCATGAGAAATCCTGATGGGATAAAAATGTGATAAGTCTATAACCAAAGACAAGAAAAAAAGCAACTTGCAATCATGAAGACAGGTTGCTTCAACTTGTTTATCCTGCTTTAATCATTAATATTTTGACAGGGAACGTGGGAATGAACTACTAATTTCCCAGTATTGAAGAACAAGATGTGGTTCAAGGCTTATGTCAAAGTAAGCCCTGATTCATTAATATTCACCTGTACTTTTTCATCTCCACTATAGAAGAAATCCATTATGGAGATACAGGTAGCAGAGCTGATTCACAACACTGGAAGCCTGAGGGATGGAACAGACTTTATGAGTGAAAAAATAACACTGACCTTGGGAAAAATTGCAAAATAATATAGGATTCCATGACTTTTCCTGAGCTAAAACAAATAAGAAGTCATCCTCTACCAAGTCTTCTCCTGCTTATTGGTAAGTGCAAATATGCGTTTTAAGGACTACTGTAACTGATGGCAGTGATTCAGCTGGGATCTGAAATGGTTGCACTTTTCAACTTCCTCAGTACAGTGAACGTACAGGATCCCCAAATTACTAGTACTTGCAGTCTATTTGATCTTCACAATGCTATTGGGAAAACTGACTACTAACAAATAACAAATGGATTTGAAAATCAACAAAAAGTTGTGTTCAGTGGTAGGAATCTACACCCAATGAGATTCTAATTCATCTTTCCTTTTAAAAGCTGTAAACATCAGACCACCGGCTCTGCTCTGTGATCTGCAGACAACTTGCAGCTAGAACCTGGAGACAGAGAGCCAGTGAGGGGCTGCAGAACCCCACTGCAGCTGGGAAGGGGCAGGGAGGACAGGCTGTCCCTAATGGTCCTCTCTAATTGCCAAGCGAGCCAAGAGATGGTGAGACAAAGACCTGCACGCAGAATTCTGTCAGCTGCAACCTCCCAGCCCATTGACGCTACTCACAGGCCACTTCTGTGCTGCAGACAAAAATGATCACAGTATCGTATCGATTTACCCAAAAGAACATTCTGATCACAGCCTGGCAGTAGCAGTCCAGTCTATATATACCCTGGTGGATTTAAGGTGTTGGGGTGGGAGGTAAAGGGAAGAAGCTGAAGGAAGCAGTCCTCCACATGCGCCCCATCCCTCCAAGCAGCAGCTAACGAAACAGCCTGGAATTTGGGTGAGAAGGCAAGAAGTTGTCTGTTGGTGAAATTGTCATTTTGCAATTGCCAGTTGCATCTGCCCTGGACTTGAAAGATGCATCATTATAATAAATTTCAAGGAACTTCTGGCATTTCTCACTTTAAGGGATAAAGATCCTTCTTGGGACAGGAGATGTGAGTCCAGGGAAAGGTTTTATTTGACCCGCAGTCAAGTTACTTTCTCATATATCCTAGCTTGCCAATAAATTTAACCTTGTTCACCAAATTCAACCACATTTGTCAGCAGAACAGGCAATTTGTATGTATTCAGCTCCTAAAAGATTTGGGAAACAAGACTACTGGATTAAGAAAAGACCGCAAGTTAGCATCCGTGCTGTCAGGAAAGCTGCCGTGTCTGCACGGCAACATTACTAGACCCTGGGGAATGTATTCAGAAAGATTCCCCCCAAATCAAGGCTTATTCAGGTCTGGTCTTCATGGGAATGATTTGCATTTTGGTTTTGTTTATTAGTTGCTTGCTCAGGGTCTTCTGAGGAAGCTGGATGCGTACATTGTTTCTCACTTATGGTGAAATAATTTTTCTGAATACAAGACCTTGAAGAAATGTCCCAGATTTTCTGGGAAACAACTTTCTGGATTGTGGTAGAATTATCACATCCAGTTGACTGGTATTTCGTCACCAGTGCGCACACACTATGTCCTCTGAGAACACTGTCTGTCTGGAGTAAATAAGAAACATTTTGTTTTAAGGGAAACAAAGGAAAAATCACGTTTCCCTTTGTGTACCATGTATTTATCTCTTAAGTGCTCTCAGATACAGTTTGAATTTTTATAAATTCAACTTAATAAAGTTGCAGTTTTTTTTCTTTTCAAGCTCACAAAACTCTACTGTAGAACTAAACGCACCATGAAGCACAGCCGTAAGAAAAATAATATGCAGTAGGTTCCTATAATCCGTCCAACTCCATTTGTGTAAGAAAATTCCCATTTCTGCATTTGAGCTAGAAACTGGCATTATATATTTTATAAGTTTCAGAAGACTGAAAATGAGGATTTGAAGAAGACTATTAGACCATTTCACACCAAAAGATTTCTGAAGGAGGAATATTCTGCTGGATGCATGTTCTGCTGAATGTCTGCGTACGGCATTTCTTATCCAAACAATGTCCATGGGGCCTTTTGTCAAGTTTTTCAGTCCTTCTGGAATTGTTATGATTTCCTGAAAGGTAAACGTTTGTTTCCCAAAGGAAGTAGCTGTATTGCAACAAATGCACTCTTTGCCGAAATTAAGTTGTGAAGTCAGATAACAGATCCTATGCACTGGATGAGATATCTTTCCATTATTTCTGCTTTGCTGTGATGTCTTTTTAGATGAGTTACACTTATGATCGGAAAATCTGTAAAAAATTCCTTCCAATGTAGATTTCATTCTAAGCATTATGTTATAAATAATAACACATTACAAGATCAGATTACTTAAATTCCTAAGCTTTAAACATAGAAATTTGTCATACATTTTGAAAGAAATACAAGCAGTTCCTTGTTATAAAAGTATCGCTCCATTACCTTCATCTTTCCTGACTTACACAGTCTAATAACCGATTAATACACAAAGGTAACTTCTAAGAGTTTGAAACCAGCTTAGGAGCTTTGCCTTTGTAGAAAATATATCAGTTAATGCATTGTCAAATTATGGAACATAATACTGCAGCATTTCTATGTAATTAAATTTACAAAATATTTCCTTTCATGACATGATTCTGAAAAATCTTTTGGAACATGAGAAAAAATAAATAATTTTATTATCTCTCTCTTTTTAGGGCCAGGATGTTTCTCCTACAGTGCATTTTGTTGTACTGTGCAATTTATAAAAAGTGCAACTCGCTAGAAACAATGTTCTTACTCATTTTGCACTGTACGCATACAAGCTGGCATCTCGCACAATTAAGAGGCTGCAAATGGCAACAGGGCATCAAAGTTTAAACTCTTTTTTTTTTCTCCACATTTCACATTTTCAGGTACTCTTAGGTGTCTTGAAAATAATTACACAGGCTCTGATTCTTCCATTATAGTAGTAGGAGACGTTTATCTCAAATTTCTGTCTATTTCTGTGGTTTGAGGCCCACATGACTGCAGAGGCCCTTCCCAACCTTGTCTGTAGGTGTCCTCACAGCTGAAAGAGAAGCACATTACTGGGAAAACAAGAAGTTTTTATACCACCAGGATGCTCTGCTAGCTTTCTGCAAGTCCCAAGCAACATATATGACTCTCTCACAAGGAGCTGATCTATAAGAGCGACCCTGGATAACAACACACCACAACTCTATTGCTTCCACAGCCATCGGAACTGGGTATTTCCTCACAGCAAAAGTTTCAGCAAGGCAGGAGGCCTTCCCCTTAAACATTATGTTAGAATAATTGTCACAGTCCATTTCATTTCATGCTTTCTTACATCTAACAGCCCATTATGTTCACCTAATTCACTTCTGTGTAGACCACCCGATAAAAGCCTTACAGCAGTTTTTACTGATACACGCAACATCATCTCCCATTTCCTTCTGGAAAGAGCAGCCTCTTTCTTTCAGAAACTCGCTAGTAAAACATTATGACCCAAACAGTATCCCTGATGTTACATCACCAACAGATATATCAACCCATGAAAATCCAGATCAAGCTGCAATTAATTTAGATAGAATTATTCTGGAAATATATTTCAAGTTTATCTTTCGATATTCCAGAGGCAGTGGAATTAATGCCTGCATAGGAATTAATGTCTGCACAGTGGAATTAATGTCTTGAAGGCCAGGCTGGATGAGGCTTTGAGCAACCTGGTCTAGTGGGAGGTGTCCCTGCCCATGGCAGGGGAGTTGGAACTCGATGATCTTGAAGGTCCCTTCCAACCCAAACCGTTCTGTGATTCTGTGATAAAGTATGTGAGGTAATCAAGGATCCTTTGATTTTAAAGTACCCTGCAGCATTTATTTATGCATGCAAGTATTTACAAATTGTTTAAACCCAACTCTTTATCTTCCGTCTGAAAAAAAAAAGGTCTTACTTTCAGGTGTTTTTCAGTAACTCTTTGCTGCTCTTCTTTGACTCCATTTTCTTCCTAGATCTTTAGACTGTCACATCAAGATAAGGCTCCAGGGTGGTTTGTGCCAAATTTGAGGAGCTATTGATGACTGAATGCTTCCCTTTTATATATTCGAATATCACGTTCACTTTTGTATCCATTAATCCAAATGGGGAGTCTGTTTGCAGCTGTTTATCCACCATAATTTTTCATCCTTTCTAAAGATACGACCTTCTTTTTCACCTGATAAGAATTCTCTGCTTAAAATTATTTATTGGGATCTATTGCTTAGTCAGACTACATCTATTTAAAATGTTATGTTGATACCATGCCCTTTCCATCTCCTAATGAAAGAACATCAACAAAAATTAAAATATATAACGCTGACCTTTTTCTCTTATCATCAGTGTATTATGTTGCTGTAATGTGATTGCTACATTGAAGTATTTTAACATCTATTTTCATAAGGAAATGCTAGTTGTCTTTAATTAAATTATTTAAATTTATTATGAATGAGGTTGACTAATACATATTCCATGCTTTTGTCTGAAATCAGCACCTCTCTGACAATCCTTTATTCACCAGCATCATCATATTTATTCCTTTTGTGTATAGGTTTGGCACTTTCTTTCTTCCAAACGTGGTGCTTCGAAAGTTTTTAAATACCCACTGAAAGGGAACACTGTAGATTCTAAAATCTTCCTGGGGCAGCTATTTTAAAACTCTCAAATGGAAAAAATCTGTACCTAATGCTGATCATTATCTAAGAACTTTGATCATTACTAGATAATATTTTTATTTAATGTAAATTTATTATCTACCTTTTTTATTTCAGAACAAAAATATCTATTAAACACAGATGACTTTTTATGCATTGCTATTTACTGTTCTAAAAATGGATCATGTTCATTTTCTTTTTTTCCCAAAAAGTGCTTTCTCCATGTTGTTTTTAACACTTAGAGACAGATTTTCCTCTTCACAGTGCCAGTTTTCGACAGCTTCCAACATAAAAAACCCAACAAACCGACACTATAAGTTGTCTTCTTGCTACATCTGTTATAGGTGTTGTTACTGCTACTTTCATTGGTAAGCATTTGGGTTCTTTTAAACAAGCTTTTCAGTTGTGGGATTACGCTGTTTAGGGTTCGAAGTAAACAGTTTTTAATTACCCTTCACATTTTTCTGATTAAATTTTTCCTCCCAGATGATTTGATTTGTAATTGTTTTCAGCTTTGTGAAATTGATCCTTTTAAAGCACAAAGACTATGAACACACGCATATGCACACACGCTACAGACATTAATACGTGTGTGAGTATTTAGGAGTGCGTGCGGGGGTGTGTCTGTATGTGCATTGTACAGCCTCGCACAGATGGTTGGGATTTTATTATGTTTATACAAAGCAACTATAATCAAGTCACAAACACTTGAGCTGAACCACAAGTACTGGGAAATTCTTCTACTAACTTGATGTCTAACGCAGAGCTGTTCTGCGCTGTATGCAACACTTTCCGACTTAGACAATCAGCATGTACGATATTTTGAAATTCTCAGGACATTCAGTACTGGGAGCGTGCAGCCGCCAGCCAGCATTTCCCAGCCTCCTAAAGTCCCCCAAAATGAATCCTTCCCTAGGCACTGAAGGTCGGTGCTGCCTCTTTGATTTGGTTGTAGTGACCAATACTGACAATAATTTTGAAATGAATTAAGATCACAATATGAATAGCAGAATAGCAGAATACAAATGCAAATTACAGATCTCTCCATTATTGAATTATAATCATGTTAATACTAAACAAGATAATCAGAAAATATTGAAGAGGCAGAGATTCAGAAGTTAAAATAAGCAGGTGATTTCTGTGGGCAGAGATGAAAAAGGCAATCTGATGAAACCTGACCAAAAGTCTGTGGTGTCAGAGAATAATTTTGTATTAGAAATTAGGGGTAAATATATGTCTTACACAGATAAAGGTAATTTAGCATTAGTGCTATCTGATTTTCCTATAAATGGTGGAATAAAAGTTCTTATCTTTGATGAACTGGTAAGAGAAGGGTTGGGCTCACTCCTACTGTTTATTTTGTCATTCTTTCTACAGCCATACATAAGGGTACCTCAGCAGTTGCCCAAGATCTGTTTTGAAACCCAAGGAGATGCTTCACTGCCTAAACAGAAGGATTCACTGTTATTTTAGGCACTGAGTTGTGTCCTACCTGGCCTCCCCCTGACTCTGCAGAAGGGAGCAGAGTTCCCTGAAGTCCTGAGACCTATCTTCCAGCTCCGCTCAGGTATCTCGGATACTTTGAGGCACCTTAAATGCCCCTGGGTGCCCACGTTTAGGCAACTGAATCCCACTCGTAGCCTCTAACATTAGGTCAGGTGGGCAGGAATTCTTTCTTAACAGGGTGGCCATCTGCTAAGAATTTTCAAAGTAAAATGTAAGTTTCACATTTAAACATTTAATCTCATTTTCTAATTTGTGTTCACTCTCCTTTGTTATTGATTTGATCATGCATTTTATAAACTTCATACTACTGCCATGTATTAATTCATATCTGTATTGTACTGGTCCTCCTTTTTCTACCGGTTCTTGTGTTTGAGATTTTAAGTATCTCTTCCATCTTGTGCTCAGAACATGAGCACATGAGCTCTTTTCCTGCAGCTATGCAGAACACTGCCTGATCCTGATGCTTTCCATTTTACAAACCAAATTTCTTATATCCATCTATTAATGTCATTTGGTTGCCTGGTCATCAGTTCTTCTTTCCTGCATAATAAATAATAAAGAGTAATGATGAATAATGACAATAATAAATAATAAATTCTCCAAAATCTGTCACACCCTCTTTAATGCCTAATTGTCAAAATACTTTTCAAGCCTTTGTTAGTCTCTGCAGTACCAGAGACTGGTCCTCCCAAAACAGAAATCTTTTCATTTTGCAGAGCCAAGAAGGGGAACTGAGGACCACAACGGCTCATCAGAGGAACCACATACATGACTTTCTAGCAGGGCCTGTAGTGGTAGGACAAGAGGTAACAGTTTTAAACTAAAACAGAGTGGATTCAGACTAGATGTAAGGAAGAAATTTTTTACAGTGAGGGTGGTGAAACACTGATACAGGTTGCCCAGAGAGGTGGTAGATGCCACACCCGTGGAAACATTCACGGTCAGGTTGAACGGGGCACTGAGCAACCTGATCTAGTGGAAGATGTCCCTGCTCATTGCAGAGGGGGTGGACTAGATGGGCTTTGAAGGTCCCTTCCAACCCAAACTGTTCAATGATTCTATGTCAGATGTGCCAAAATGTGTGACTTTGAAAGAAAATGCTTATTTAGAATCATAGAATCGTTTGGGTTGGAAGGGACCTTAAAGATCATCAAGTTCCAACCCTCCTGCTATAGGCAGGGGGAACTCCCCCTAGCACC
>NW_010127973.1:80387-100510 GCF_000699245.1 Pterocles gutturalis | reverse complement strand
CCTCATCCAGCCTGGCCTTGAACACCTCCAGGGATGGGGCATCCACAGCTTCCCTGGGCAACCTGTTCCAGCGCCTCACCACCCTCACAGTAAAGAATTTCTTTCTAATATCTAATCTAAATCTTCCCTCTTTCAATTTAAATCCATTACCCCTTGTCACTGCATGCCCTTGTAAATAGCCCCTCCCCAGCTCTCCTGTAGCTCCCTTCAGGTACTGGAAGGCCGCTGCAAGGTCCCCCGGAGCCTTCTCTTCTCCAGGCTGAACAACCCCAGCTCTCTCAGCCTGTCCTCACAGGGGAGGTGTTCCAGCCCTCTGATCATCTTCGTGGCCCTGCTCTGGACCCATTCCAACAGCTCAACATCCTTCTCGTGTTGGGGGGCCCAGACCTGGACGCAGTACTCCAGGTGGGGTAATGGGATTTAATGGATCATTTTTTAATAGATGTTCGTTCACTCAGAGGCACAAACACACATTTGCAGCATAATCTTCTTGGTGAGGGGCCAGGTAAAAATTAGGAGATTGATTTAAATGTGCTGTCTTGGGATCACTCAACAGTCATCAGAAAAAGACGAAGGAATCTCCAGGGAGGGTTCATTCCACTCATTTCAGGATGGAATCAAACAACTTTCTGATGTGTCTGTTTCCCTATAGGGAGCATGTAGTTCTATATGTCAGACACTGAGCATTTAGACAGATGAAGCTAACTGAAAAGAATCCCACTCTAAACATTAAAGTGAGAAATCCCCTTTTTGATATATCATTATAAATGACCATTTAAAAAAAAAAAATATCACCTCTGCCTTTGTTATGAGCTTGATTTACAACAGCCCCTAGGACATCATCTGCTGATTATGATGACAGATTAATCAAGCAAAGTGTCTTAACAGAATTTATGGCACAACGTATCACATCTTCAATGTAAGGAAAATGGAGAAAAGAATAGTATGTATTAATCTTCTATTTGAACACAATTTTTATTTGGTGCTCTAATGTTTAGAAAACAAAATAATAACCCAGGATGTATTTACCATAATAATTATCTAGCAGCTCATGTAGTGGTTAAAATTAATGTTCTCATTAACTGTGTCACAGATCAAGCTATTACACATAAGTATTTAGATGCAGTGATGACAAGCCACAGTTATGATCTCAAATGGACCTGTATTGGTTGGGTCAGTGCATATACTGATGTCTTGTACAATAACTAGGGCTGCTGGGATCTGCTCATACACAAGAACAACTTGTTACCATGAGTAGTAATTGAGAAGGGACACTCACTCAGCTAATATCTCCACAGGAAACTATGATACCTTTCTTGAAAGTAAAACTGTCTGAAGGCTCCCAGACTCTGAAGATGAGCTTTATCAGAGCACAAACTATTGAACTGGGAAAAGATGTTAAATAATGAAAAAAAGTTCAAAACAAATCTTAGCATAAACCCATTACATCCTAACATGGCAAGTTCTTTTCTCCCATTTTGCTCTCTATCTGTTCAGCATTTTCCTGGTTTGAATAAGCCCACCCATTTCTTTGGGAAAGGCTCCTTCTTTCCTAAACTTGCCTGTGCATTTGTTCCCCACTCCTTTTTGTATACTGAACCCTAAACATATAGGCTTGCCTGCCCCATCCTGTATGGCAGAATATCTCCCTGGCAAGCATCCCAGCTGACCTCCAGGGAAGCCTAACTTCGCTCCCTCTTGGGAATGTTTTACCCAACACACATTGCAGCAACCTAAGCAAAGCAAAGGGGCTGCCTTTCCAGCAGAGCAGAATTTGTACCTGAATTTCCAGTGTTATGCTGTTCACAACACAATGCTCCTCTCCTATTAAATACCAGCTTGCTCCTTGGCTTCTCAGAAGGACAAGTTAGCACTGTACATGATGCAAAGATAGGAACTGACTGCAGAATGACAGGCTATGTGCCTAGATCTAAAAATCTGCACCTATAATTCCTCACCTTTCTCTGTTTCATCTCCCAGGGGTGCCTTAGGCCTTATTTCCTGCTCCACGTTTGCTATTAACTCTCTCTCCAAAGGGATTCTCTACATACATTGATAGAGTGAGGATAGCTACTGTGTTCTAGAGTGGCCTTCCTCTTAAAGGACTGTTCAGAAATTCAAAAAGGCAATAAAAGACAATGATTTTGATCGAACTCTTGGATGATACATTTCTGCTTGTTTTCTACATTACAAAAGCATGGAAGAAGGGACTGCTTCAAGTGTGTGCCATCCTAGTCTTCAGGGATTTTTTAATAGCTACAAAGATGGACATCCTTCTCAGTGATCTGAATTGGAGGGTAGTATCGATCATGGTTTTTGCAACTGAACTGCTCTGTGATCTCGTGCAACTCATTTCACTCTCTGGCCTCTGTCCAACTTTTTCTTTCTTCCTTTCTTCCTTTCTTCCTTTCCTTTCTTCCTTTCTTTCCTTTCTTTCCTTTCTTTCTTCCTTTCTTCCTTATTCCTTCTTCCTTTCTTTCTCTCTGTCTCTTTTCCTCTCTCCCTTTTCTCTCTTTCTCTCTATCTTTCTTTTTGTGTGCTTATCTGTACTTCTGGCTTTTGATTTGTTTTTGAGCAATGCTTGGTACCTTTTGGCCGTGATACTGGGTGGGGCTCCTGTGAGCTCCTCCAGTGGTATTATCATCCTCACCATCCTCAACCAAGCATGCTGGTTTTTGACCGCATGTCCCACAATATGCCTGAACATCAGTGTGGACTCTGTGAAAAGTTAGATGTGAACATCACTCCCCCTGAAAACTCTG
Organism: Pterocles gutturalis; assembly: GCF_000699245.1. Classification (NCBI taxonomy): domain Eukaryota; kingdom Metazoa; phylum Chordata; class Aves; order Pterocliformes; family Pteroclidae; genus Pterocles; species Pterocles gutturalis. The sequence goes on along the minus strand of NW_010127973.1, from coordinate 97,748 downwards.
GGAGTTTTGTGTACATCTGAGGGCAGAGTTCGGACCATAAAGTTTAAGTACAAGCATCTGGGCACAATTTTCTCCAGTGAGCAGGATTCCAAGTTTCTGTAACATCTGCTATGGGAACTATAAGTACTTTATATTAATATTTTACACTGTGTTAGCTATAATCACCTTTTTAATGGGAAAAAATGCAGTCATCTCCACCTGGTGAATCCAGTGATGTGGACACCTGTCTGCTAGGAATTGGACTGAGACCATCAATGGATTTCACAAAAGCAGTTGTAGGGCTATGAGATGGTAATGGCCTTAGCTTATAATTTGCAAGTGACCCATACATGCTGGGTTTTTTCCAGCAGAACTTCATTTACAGATAAGCTCTTATTCCCCTGGAGGGATTCAGATAGTTCTATCACTTCATATTTTTGCAAACTGTTTGGCTAAGAGATAACAAATGCATTCACACATAGGAAGGGAAAGAATCCTTTTGCAATGCTGTTTGTACAGAAATCAGAACAATGCTGTAGAATCTACTATTATTCTTTTAATCTGTTTCCTACTTACATATGTAAATATACAGCTATTAATCATGGTTTAATGTTTTCCAATACCATCAGTAGTCCTCTTAGCTGTTTGTGGTTTCTTGATGTTTGTTGTCAATCTCATTACGCATGTGGTCCTGATTACGAAGAAACACTTGACTACATTTTATACTTAAAGCTAATTTTTCTCATCTATCTAATTAAGAGAATAGTGAAAAGAATCATAACCACACAGCCCACATTCAGGTGTATGTTGCCATTTGTAGACTGTTATTGATATTACAGTCAGATTAAAATAAGCTGGAACAAATCTGCGCTGTTACTTTTTTATAGGAGTTATAAAATGACATTATAGTAAAAGATATGCTGTAGTTGAACTATAGATGGAGATATGTATGCTATGTATGTACCCAGATATGTTTTGACTAAAAATAAGTCCTGCAAGAATCCTCCTATTGGAGGAGGAATATTTTACCTCTCCTGCCCATATGCTTACTTTAGTTTGAAAACTTCCCAAAGGCATTATTTTCAGCTGCATTTTTAAATTAGTTCTTACTGCCTGGCCTGTGGTAAATGGGTTGAAGAAAAAGTAAAATTTAGTGGATCTTTTCCTATAGCTTCCCACTTTCTGTGATACACTGTTGATAACCAGCATACCATTCCCTGTGAAAAGGAAGAATATATTGCAGAAGACTGATGGGGATTCAGTCTATTTCAGTACAAAAGTAAATCAAACCCTAGATCCCTTCTGATACAGCACCACGCCGTACTCTGGTCTGGTGTCAGCATCAAGAGAAGTGGTTTCTAAATTTATAAAGATAGCTGTATGGATATATGCATGTATTATACATATAAGCAGAATCTGTAAGATGTAATATGTACACAAATCTCAGCAGCCATGCAGCCAGCCATGCAGGAGTCTTTTTACCACTAGTAAAGGAGAAACCACTGAGCAACTTTCATCTCCCCTGAACAAACCCCAGTATGATCTTCCTGGAGTTGAAATCAACCTCTCACAGAAGAACAGTGCACAAGGGTACACCACGTGTCTGCAAAACCTCAGGGAGAAACTTCTTTCCTTCTCTGCAGTTGTAACTCAGGTCACAGCATCTCAATGCAGTTTCACCTTCCTAGATGAACATAAATTAATTATTGAAGTTTTTTAATTATACACCGTCTGTTTGCTAAATTGTAAAGCCAAGCAACAGAATTACTTTTAATACTTGCTTCTGAGTCAAGGGTTAGTAGGCAAGACACCAGTATAGCTGAAAAAGGTTGGTTTGCTAAAGACAACTTAAAGTCAATATTGGAGTATAATTTTCTTCTACTTGTGATATTCTTCCCACTGATTCCAGCTCCAAGCATTGAGATGGACTGATGAATTCATGTTTTTACTGGATAAGCAGGTAGGGAAGTCACAGACAAAAAAATTCCACAGAACCTTTATTTTTACCGTACTTAAGTTGTTGCTAAGGAGTAGGTTTTCTTCCATGCAAAATAAAATTAAATGGAATAGATTGAAATTCTCCAGCTTAAACTGCACATTATTAACACTGGCTAAGAAGAGTCCTAATTTTCTGGCACCTTCAAGCTGTATGCCTTCAAAAGGAAAAATTAATAACTTGCTTCTTACCACAAGAATGGACCTTAACTGGTATTACCAGTCAACAGCTTTAAGCCCTTCAGTTGTCTGGACGAGAATGGCCTACAAGAATCTTGCTGGATTCACCAAAGTTGTGGGAACCTTCCATTTACACTTGGCTTGGGAAGTGTGAATTCTTATTTTGCAAAGAGCCCGGGGATCTTGCCAAAGCTAATATTCTGGGGTCCATATGTGTTAAGTGATCAGCAATTCTGGAATACAGCATCAGCGAGTCAAGTGAGGGAAGCCTCTCAGAGACACTTCAGCCAAGGAAAGGAATTTGGATTTTTTTCACGAAGAACTTTAAAGCAGAGAAATAGCCATGAACAGACCATATGAATTTGGGAAAAATTGAAGACAAGGGAACTTTTGTTCAGGCTATGAGCATCACAAGCTGTCCTGGGGGTGCCTTTTACAGCAATTTTCTGTGTTGCTCTAAGTGACATGCACTTTCCTTACCATTGATGTGTAAAATGAAATATCACTGCACTCAGGATTGTGGCCTCTGAGACCACAATAATACGCGTTCTTTCTACATCCATTGGAATGACTATATGCTAGCTAGTGCAAGAATCCTGACATTGATAAAGCACCAAATATTTACTGATGGTACTTGCCCCTTCATTACATGTCAAGAATGCGAATAATTGTTGTGTACTTTCTAATGTTTTACCAGAATCTGGACAGCACTGGAAAAACAAAACAAAACACAAAAAACACCTCACACTTATCTTTTTTTCTTTCACATTTGTCCACCAAAGCTCTAGATGCTGTCTCACACATAATTCTAGGGCTTATAGTTGGAAACAGATATTCCTAACCTCACTCTTTCTGAAGTGATGCTCCCACTGATGTGAATGCATGCAGTGATTGGTAGGTTTCTAAGCATTGTTAAAGAGATATTCTAAAATATCTTTGAGTCATTAATATAGTTGACTTCATAGAAGTGGACAAATTAGGAGAAATTAATCCAGCCTACAGCATACATATAACAGCTCTGATGAATATCCTCAAAATATTACTTAAATAATTCAATCTCATTTACATAGCAGGTAGTTTAATCACAGACAATAACATGCAGATTATTTTCAATGAAGGTTGATAACAATATCCACAATATGCAAGAGACCACTGCTTTCCTGGCTTTCAGGAAAGGTGAACTGATCTTTGAAAAACACTAAGAAATATTAGCACTGTCTCTGGTATCATTCCATGAAGTTATTTTGATCTCTATTTGTTTAGTGTATGCATTTTAGTACATTGATGTATCACTCTGCTAAACCAAAACCCCATGAAAAATAATAAATCTTCAGATAAGTAAAACTGGTGTCAAATATTAAACACTACGCATGTAGAATATCTAAAAGAACCTGGTCAGGACATGCTAGACTTTGACACTCTGATATACATTTGATAGGTCAGTGCCAGAAAAAAAAAATTAGCATTGAAATTTCAGTTCACTTGATCTGTGGTTAATGTTTAGAGTGAAAAGTAAATACCGCAGTGGTTCTTCATGACTTCAGCTTTCTTAACAACTGATGTCCTCTATGTAATATACAATGGCACTGGCTTAGCAAGGCTTGACATCCATAATTCCATTAAAATGCATGGGTCATCAAACAAAAGCATGTCTCTCTCCTTAGCCAACTCCTTCTCCAGCAGTGAAGAATACTTCTGCTAAGGAAACAACGGGTGGTTTTTCAGAGAAGTTAATGTAAACAAGAGGTAACAAGAGGAAGGGCCGGCAAGCAGATGGTCTTCTGACTTCTCATGTCGGAGCTACTGTAGCAGGTGTTGAAAAAGCCTTCCATCCTCCTGATGTAAAACTGGGGGGTAAACAGCCCTTTAGGAAAACCACAGAAAAGAGTAATGACTGTGCATTCTGTCATCTATCAGTGGGAAATGTTGAAAAATGCAATTCCTTTCATGGAACTGATTAATATTTCAAACAAATGTGTGCCGCACAAAGGAGATGTGGCTATTCACGGTGGCTGTAAATTACCGCAGATTACTTTGCAGAAAGGTCTGGGAAATGAACACCACTTTTCACAAGGGCCAGGATGTCGGCAGGAAAACAGTTTGTATTTACATTCTAACATTTTCATAACATCAGATCAAGCCATTTCAGAGTAAGTGTTCTTCTTCTGATTTTGTTGGATTGCAGCCTTTCGTGTTTTCCTTGGAGGCCTCCCTGCCACTCGCCACAACACAAGTGCATATACAAAAACACACACACACACACAGAGCTAGGCAAAATAAAAGCATGTTGCATCCAGTTGTTAGAGAACATGCAGAATTATCTGTCATGCAATAGCTATGAACATTCAAATTTAAAAAAAAAAAAAAAAAACTACGGTTAATTCCTTTCTTCCTTCTGCTTTTATATTTACTTGGGAAAATGAGAAGAATACAAAAAAGCTTGAAGACAAAAGGAATATCTTCAGGGCTATAATCCAAAGAGGACTTCTCCCTTATTGAGTTTTTTCGAGTCTAAAAACCAACCAAGATTCTAAATTTCTCCTTTCTTCTGCAAAACACTACTTTATGGTCATCACCCCCCTTCCTGAGATCTAACATATACTCATGAGGTCAGCTGGCTGGAAAGAAGACACAGTTCCTTCGTTTTATTGACTCCATAAATAGTCAAATAAGAATGATTGTGCTCAAGTTTCAGGGAACATCTAGTTCACACCAGACAGGCTCTGTGGATTAACATTATAAATCACATCCTTTACTATTCTTCTTCACAATACTTCTATGGTTAATCTTGTAATTCAAGCATCTATTTCTACCACACTGATTATCAGAATAGGGAGGATGCTGTTTATCTAACAGTCTCAATGACTGACATCAATTTTATTAATATTAATTTAAATGTATCAAAAAATAAAAAATCGTAGTATTCTGCAGTTATTCTGATCACTGGCTTTCACTTATTTGTGTTTATCAGATTTTCAGAAATAATCTTGTATTTTGAAAGGGCCTGTTTTTGCATATCCAATTTCGAAAAATCATTTTCTGTTTTGTGGACATGTTGATGTATTTGCTGTGAGCAGTACTGTGTAAAGCTACAACATTCTGTAAAATGCAGTTGAGCTACAGCTGCCTGAGACCTCAACCACAAGGTCTAATTTTTAAAAAAATTAAATTAATTAGATTAAATTAATTTAAAATAAATGAATATGAGGCATCAAAAAATAGTAGTCATGTCTAAAATCTTGTAGAAATTAGCACCATACTCCTCAGAACTAATACTTTACTTTTCTCTACAGAGAATAGAGCACACAAATTCAAACTAACGAATCACTGGAATTGTCTTTTCTTGGTATGAATCATTAGCATTTTATATAAAAAGAGTGGAATTACACAAATTTAGATATCTCTGGTATAAACAAAGGGAAAGAAGTCCAAATAAGTAACTAAATACATGCCTTTCTGCATTTAGACACTTCAAGTACTCATAATACATGAGGGATAAGCAGATAAGTTTCCATGAGATTTATCTCCTGGTTATAATCATAGACTCAGAGAATAATCTAGGTTGGAAAGAACCTCTGGAGATCTTTAATTCAACGCCCTACTCAAAGTAGGGTTAACTTAGACCAGGCTGCTCAGGCCCTTGTCCAGTCAAGCGTTGAGTATCTCCAAGTCTGGAGGTTCCAGAGATTCTCTAGACAACCCGTTCCAGTGTTTGACCACCCTCATGGTGAAAAACTCCTTCCTAATATGCAGATCGAACTTCCTGTGGTTTTTGCCTCAGAACTTAATCACTGAGCAAGTCTGAGAAGCATCTGGTCCTGCCTTCTCTATTCCATCCCATTGGGTAGCTGTAGGCAGCGGAAAGATCCTGGTTCTCCTTCACTGGACTTGCTCCAGTATGGCCATGTCTTTCTCGTACTGGGTAGTCCAGAACTGGATGCTGTATTCTGGGTGTGGTGACACAGGTTCCAGAAAGAAGGAAATAATCACCCAGTTAACAGATGCTCTGTCTTTTCCTTTTCACCAAGACTGTTCAGAGAAGAACAAAGATAGGATAAGAAACTAAGTTCTAGGAAAGCACTGGCTGTTAAAGCCAGGTGAAGAATGAACACGATAGTAGGATAGAAAATATTTGAAAGATATGTAAATAACAGATGAGAAATACTCGTTTAGGAAGTTATGATGTGGGGTGCATTTGAAAAAGTTATTATTTAAGACAGTTATCTGCAAGAACAGATTGTTATGATTAAATGTCTAGAAGACAGAAGAATCCAGCCTAGTAAGAGGGAAGGTCCATCCCTTAGGACAGCAAAATAAATGGGATAATAAAGACTAGATCCAGTGCTTTCTGAAGACAGTGGAAAAAAATACATCAGAAATAACAGGATTAGAACTGTAAGGAAGAAACATTCTTGGTCCCGAGATGAACTGGCATATCACAATTCAGCATGTATCCTTACAGCTAAATATTCAAACCCCACCCCTTTTGGTGGCCTCATCAGACTTCCATTTGTGAATGGCTCCTGGCGCACAGTAACCCCGAACAGCACCCAGGTACTGTCTGGGGAAACGCTGTCTAGCCCAGAACTGTGCAAACAACTTAACAATCTGGGTGACTGCTTGCCAGTGCTTGAGCCAATGTCCTGAATCTGTGGTCTGCTAATGTAGCCAAAGAATCCTGTGGAGCATCCCAAGAATCCTTTTCCCTGCCTTCCCCCAGTGCTTAAATCCAGAAACAGTAATGGAGTTTAATTAATCTAAGTCATGAAGGCCTCAAAGCAAAAATCAAAATTTTTGATTTTTGTCTCACAAATAAGCAACTTCTGTCCCACTGCCAGGAAGAGTAAACAAATAAATTAATAAATAAACCAGACAGAATGTTCCAAAGATCTACAAATCAGTATTTTATTGGCCAAAGCAGAAAAAATGTGTTTCAGTGAGTCAAAGAGTGTATTAGTAACAATCCTTATCTTCCATCAGAGAACAGCTAGCTGGAGCATCCGTGAAGGAAGGAGAGACATCTATGTGGCAGCCAAAGTGCAAAAACATCTTCGGCTTTATGGGGGGAAAAAGAGAGCATCTTCAACTCCAGTCTGGAACTATCCAGCAATCTGTGAAGTTGCGTCACCTACTTCCTGCGCAATGCACCACTTGCCATAAGAACAGATGTACTGGGTCAGATCGAGGGTCCATCTAGTCCAAAATCTTTTCTCTGACAGTGGCCAGTAGCAAAAAATGTTAATAAATAGGAATGGGTGAAAATCAAAAGCTGGGATCTGAACAGCCATGAACCTTGAAATCCAAATCCTCAGTTAGGTCCTAAATTATTCAGCAAGTTTCTGTCCCTAAAACAGGTCCAGTCAATCCCCTCCCACCACCACAAACTGTCGGAAGGCACTGAATTTGCTGTGTGTCAGTGGGAGTGGAAAGAGTCAGGAAGCAAAGAGATGAACTCCACAGCTTGAACTCCATGCTTTGTAATAAACATTGCTTTTATAACATCATGGAATTGGCCCAAGAGAGTTGAATTGTTCTGCTGCTTGTTTCAATAACGTATTAAAGACATATACATACTTGCATATTCTCTCACTCCGTCTTCTCATTTTCTGACAAGCTGGATAAACACTGATAACATGGTAAATATTCCTGGTTTTAAAAAAGCTCCATACCTCAAGGATGTGCATTTATAGGCTTATTGGACTTCTTCATGACATAATCTAAACTCTTCTGCCAAAGGATGGACTCGATGTGAAGGCCAAATTTTAACTGGAAACACCCTTGTTTTTTTGCAGCAGAATGCCACACACTGTGTGTGGGAAGACTTGTCCAAGTCGGCCTTGCGTGGATTACTGAAATATGAATGCTGTTCCTAAAGAACTGCACCTGAAAATACTCTGATCACTTGTACAGTTGTGGATTACTTTCATTAAAAATACATATAGGTATCCATCCTCCAGACACTGGGGTACGTAGCTGAAACAGGACATCAGAGACAGGTAGATTCTTCCAAAATGGTGTTTCTGGTGCTGTTATTTACCTTATAACCAACATCGCAGAGTTTCACTTTCAAAGATCACATCCATAAATCAAATCCAAGTGTGCTCAGTTTGCTCACCCCTGCCAGCACTGACTCTCAGTCTCAACTCCAAGTACAAATAGTCTTCTCAGAATAAACCAACAAAATGATCGTATTTCAAATGCAGTTATGACCACAATGTTTTGCACCTGCAGCGATAAGGGGGCCTAAGACAGCCGTTCTCCCCTGACAAAGCAGGTCCCTCTATGGCAAAGGGAGGGAAGATCTATTTACATGAGGAGTAGGCGGGTGTGGGCAGGGACAGGTCTCTGACTTCCCTTACCCCAAATGGCCCAAGCAGGTTGGCCACAGGATCAACGAGAACATATAGGAGTCCATTTTTTCACACAGAAAGAGGCAGCATCTCTTCCTTCTGAGCAGGAATAAGCTTTCTGTCCCCTAACTGCCCCATATACACACATTTTTGTGTGTCGGTGTGTACTCCCGTAAGGACCATATTTGTTCATGGTCCAGAAGATGCCTAGCATTGAGGTTTCAACTCTTTGCTTATCAAAAGTTACCTGCCAACAGCTTCCCCTCTCACTGTTTCCATTTTCCTCCAGCTTTCACGCCTTGAAGACTGACAACCAGACACTGGAAAGCATTTCAACAAAATGTTTACTAATGCAAAAAAAACCCTAGCAGGAAGCCTTACATTTTTATGTAATGCCCATGAACTCAAATCAATGAAAATTTCAGTTCCTCTATAAACGTTTCAGCCAGCTCTGAGCAACACACAGCTGACACTTCCTTTACTCCAGGAAGCACTAACGAGCAACAAAGGTTTCAGTCCAAACTATTACGTTAATAGAACAACAACAGAGTGCTGTGCCATCTAGCTGACTTCTAAAGGTCCGCTCATTGCCGCACCTGGCAAGGCAGTTTGCACCGATGCTGCTTGCGTTACACCACAGGAAACTCAGGAATCACCAGGGACAAACCATGGAGCCAAGAGGCAAAGGAGAGGGACCTGCTCTAAGGGTCTAAGCAAAGCACTGATGGTTCTGTTTGAGTCTCCAGAAGTTTACTGTCCCCCCACATTTTTGAATTTTCAGCAGAAGCTAAAGTTTTTCAGCCCTATCCTTAACCACTCCATAAAAACAGTGGGGGATCGCCTCAGCTTAACTTACACGAAGGGAACAGGGGTAGCTTTCCAACCTGGCACTGTCTCTCCTTCGCTTGCTGAAGCCAAGTGCGCTGCCAGCAAGCCCCAGGTGTGCGCCACATGAGCAGGTGAAGAAAATAAAAAATGTTTATGTGCATTGCGATGACAGTTCTGAGTCCATATAAAGCATAATACATGACAAGGAGTGTGGTTATCCCAAGATACTAACATTCCTCATGTGCATAAACAGGCAGAAATCCAAAGGCACTATGCCTTCATCTTCATGGAAAATTCATTGCTCTTTTGCATAGATTTTTATTTTATTTTTCTAAAGTTTATTTGTTTTCTCCGCTAAACTTTTTTTTAACGCATTTTAATTTTTCTCAAAATCAGCAGCAAGGAACTGCTTTACAAGAAGATGGGATCTCATACTGTATTTACACAACTGCATCAATATAAGTGAGATCAGAATCAAGCACAGGCAGGTCCTTTAAAAACCACTAATTAAACCACCCTTTGAAACCAAAGATTCAATTGGAACTGTCTCTGTCATGAAGCCCTCCATGCTTATAGAGCTACACCAAGGAAGACCTAATGCACAGCCTTCTTTGAGACAGTACATGACACTCCACCAACTTGTAGAAGTGTCCCAAGTTGACAGTCTGTTGATAAAAAGCTTACATACAACCAAAGCCAAGTGAACTTTATAATAAAAAAGGAACTTTCTTGCCCTGTGTTCCCATGAGAGGAGGCAAGAGGTTTTCTTCTTTAAAGAAACATTCTGATTGTATGGGTGATGTATCTTAAACAAAACCTCTTCTCTTGGGCAAATGGGAATTTACATCATATGAATGCCAACATCTATCCACTAACACACATCCTAACAAATTAAAAAGACTAATTTTTAAAATACATGGTAGATACGGCAGAAACACAACAACCAGCAGACCAAACCACCAGAGTGTCTTTGGTACTTAGGTGACTATGAACAGTGAAAGAGATAAAGATGCTTTATGTGTGACATGAGGAGATGTGGTCTCATATATTAAACCTCAGGATATTTTATATACCAAACTGAAATAGTTTTCAGTTTGGTACATGCTGAAACTTTCTGTAAAGGTTAACATAAGAAAGTCACAAATGCATTATCCAACTAATTCAGATTCTAAAACGGGGTTTGGAGTTAAAGATAGTTGTGGTTAGTTATAGAAGAATCTTTCTTTTTTTCTGTCTTAAAGTATACTGCGAGTTTTAAAAAAGTATACAAAATAGTCATACACCTGCTTGTTTCCAGTATGCTTGTTGACGTGAGTGTGTTTGTATGTGTGTAAAACAAAGCAAGAGAGAGCACAAAGGGGCATGGGTATATATATACACATATACATATACATATACATATACACATACGCATACATATACACATACGTATATTCTCTTAGATAAGAGTCTCTTATCTAAGCAGACACATAATTTTCAACCTCAAGAATGGGATCATACTGGGTTTAAGTTGAATGAGGGAAAACAAACTGGCCTCTTAAGATTTTATTACCATCTTCACTTTTAAAAAAGGAATATCCTTTAAATTGTAATCTACAAAGTAAATGGAGTTTATATATCTAGAACTGTATCTGGTTTAGAAACATGAAACAGCCCTACAGTTCAGGTTGGGAGGTAGAGAGCTGGTGGCTTACAACCAAATGAGTTCCCAGCTACATTCTGTTTCCTGAATGTGCACTGGCTGCTCTGCTCTGTGGATTGTTACCAGCTTCAGCATTTTTAAAATATTTCCCATTACCCTTTATTTGATATTTTATGCTTCCCCTCGTAAACCTTTTAAGCAGATTAATTGTGCCTGTGATGTTTGTTTGTAAGTACAGCTGCTCTTCCTTCCAGTTTGTTTTATAATGGTGATGTCTCAAAGATATCCTCATAAAACTGACGGGTGGATCTGCAGACAACCAGAGTTTTATCAGAAAGGAAATCCAGATTAAAGTTATTGGAGAAAACATTTGAGTAATGCTCAATGTTGTTTTGTGTTTTTTTTTCAAAAAAAACCCACAAAAAGATTAGAAAAATCCATAACTTCAGCTTCATGTTTATTATATTTACATAAATACAGTTAATCCTGTATTTTGTTCAGAATATACACATATACAGTTCTAGTAAAGTAGCATGTTTTCGAACAAATACTAAATCCAACCTCAAGAGTCTAAGAGCAATACTAATTGTTTCAGGGGCTGTCATGCTGTACCTCCAACAAGTGCTATATTTCAGGATTCTTTTGGTTATTAGTTGGAAAGGATGGGTGAGGTTTCAGACCAAAGCGATTGCTAACTATAAAACCAGATCAAATAAAGGCTTCAGTCTGAAAGAGCACCTTTAAAGTCCATTTGTGAGATACACTGTTCAGCTGTTAAATGTCTTGTAAGTTTTCCAAGAACTTTGGTGAGCTTTGTTCATAAAATCTATATTATGTTCATTGAAGATTAATGATAGGCTTATTAAAAAATCAAAAACTTGGAGAGGTTTTCTGTGATTATGAGCAAGGGTCATCACACTACATTACTTTGGAATGTTTTTATAAGCTTTGTCAGTACAACTACACTTAAAAAAAAATCTATAGACCAACTTTTTCAAGTCTGTTTTTCATTTTTAAAGGATATAATCTATTTTTTCTCTTTCGTTCACAAGTACATGCACAACAGCAAAGTATCACCCTCAGTTCCAGCCATGCATTATCGTTGGATCTGATTTCGTTGTCGTTTGTAACTGAGCAACCATGATCAAATCGGCCTGTGAATGCAGGTATAAGACAGGGAGGATTCTACCTGTGGGCTAGCACAGCTCTGCACATAGCACATGCAGACAGAGTGTGTACGGAGGGGAAACAGACCCTGATCCTCCATTTCGTGGCACAGAGGTGGGCTGCTGCCCTGTATTGGTCTGACCCAATGCAGGATAAAGGGTGCAGAGTCCCATATGGCTGCCAGAGTGGATTTGTGTTTCAAGACGGAAAACTTCAATAAAACAAACAAGAAACCCTTTGGGGCTACTACACATAGTTAAGAATGCCACAGGGAGCAACCAATGTGAACCAGGGAAAGAACAGTCCCGTCTGCCCCTTGGCAGGCCATGAGGATGCAGTGCCTTCTGCGCCTGCCGCGGTACTTTGTCTTCTTTTCCTGCAGAGTAAAAAGTAGGATCAACTACTGCATGTGCTAGAGCCAAGCAACAAACAAATAAATAGAGATGTCCAGGACATGGGTCTGGTTAACAGTCTGAACTCTTTGTTCCCTGCCTCCATGGTAGAGGATTATTCTGCCTTTTACCAGGCAGTTGTTTACGACTGTTGTCTCTATCTGTTTACATGGACTCAGGAATCAGAAAGGGTTTTAGGGTAAAAGCATAAGCCAAGTTTTCCACAATGCCCAATTTATGATATGCCAAAAGAAGCTGAAGGCCAGGAAGGTCAGCTCCTCTAAGACATCAAAAATGGGCACTACCTAAAGGTCTTGGTCATGGTGGCCTGGGTTCATGCCATACTGGGGCAGCACGGTCATGGATAGGTTTTGCCTTCGGCCATCAGTCAGTACAGAGACAGGTACCTCCAAAAAGCAGTTCAGGTCTTACAGAGCAATTCAGAAGATGAAGGAGACCAAATTACTCCCGGTGGTGCCTATTTCTCCAGTAATTAGAAAGAGAACAAACTGTGGCTGTGCTCCTAACTCAGGCAGCTTAATTCAGTTACCTGAATCGAGGCCTCTGCGTTTAAATATCTTTCTTTAAACATGTAACTTAAGTAAGCACCTGTAACAGTATGTGTATTTTTAAACTTCTTAAAGCGCAAAGTCATCAGTCATTACTAGAGAGCGCAACATTCCACAGAGAGAAAGAATATAATTTAAAATAGACTTCTATCACTTTTACCCGGAGGAAAATTAGGACTGAAATGGTAGAAGCACACCGAATCATTTTGGGCAATTCCTATAACCACTGGTGTCAGGATACCACATCCTGTTGCAGAGTAGCTGAGGTTGGAATCAAGGAAGAAGCATAATCATCCTAAAACATTTTTCTCCGAAAAGAAAAAAAAAAAAAAAAAAAACGAAAAAAAACCAACGAAAAAACCCCAAACCCAGCAGTGCTGGAATCTGTTCACTCTCCCAGAAAAACCTGTAGTCATCAAGATACTCCTGCAAAAGCCCTTCCCAGTTTGCCAAAATCAAGGAGAGGAAAGTTGTTAAAGATATTTGAAAGAGGAAAAAGACAGGCATAAACAGTGGTTATGCGAAATCTGTGCTGCTTTAGAGGCCACAAAACTTCTGTTAGCTTAATAATTAATAAAAACCTTATCTGTTAGATTAAAATTCCTGAACATACCCCCACTGTTACACCCGCCCTTATTCAAGGATCTCTCTCCCTCAATGTCAGGAACCGTGTGCACTTTTCATCCTTTCCCTCTCCCTATCCATGTTGCCTTTCTTCCTTTCCACGTACCTGGGTTTTCCCTCTCTTCCCCAAGCCATGCTGTCCATGTCTGTGCCCCCCCGTTCCTCCTCTCCTCCAAACCAAACGCTCTGTGATGATGCTCAGCTCCATCGGACCCAGGAGCCCGTGTGCCCTTTCTCTGTCCCATGGCAAATGCACAGGGGAAGCTGGAAATAAAATAATCTCAATTTCACACCAGGTTCTTTGGTCTCTTCTTTCTGTTCTGTAACTATTAGGCACTTCTCAGCAAAGACAGCAAGGAACAACTTCTAAAATAACCAGTCCCTGCTTGTGTTTTACCTGAAACGAGCAGCATTCTGTCTATTCAGAACAGGCAAATTCCTTGAACTTTTGGGCCTCATTAGGTACAGAATTTACACATGAGCATGGGAGACAGAAAGAGAAAAATGACATCAGCTAGAGGAGTGACACCTTATGAATGTTAAACCTCAATTCACGTACAATTATTTGCATACCAGACCTAGAGACACTGATCAAAATCCTTGCCTTTTATAAAGTATGGCTCAAATTGACAAATCTTATTCTAAAAACTTTAAATACACAAGAAACAAAAATGCTGCTATTTCCACTTCAGAGGGATTTAACTAAAACAAGGAGGACAAAACCTCTTAGCTAAGGTCACACAGCTTTCCTTACACCATCGAATTCAAGAGTGCATGCGCCCAGCATCACAACTTGATTCTTTGCACCATCACCCTGTCGGATGGTCCCTGGCATAGTTCTGGACTGGGCCAGCTAATACTCCTCCAAAACTGTTCCCAAGCACACTTTGGGCATTAGCATGGGTCAGGGACTATTGCCTGTTCGTAGTTGTATTATGATGCCCTGCTCTGGACAGTGAGAGACGTGAAGGGTGTGGATGTGAGCAAGGCTGTGCCAGCTGGTCTCGGTGATAGGAAATGGGTGACAGTCGTGTTTGGTTTCCCAGTTAAAGACATGGCCACAAAGGACCAGCGGTAGGCACAGAACTTCAACAGACACAACCCTCTATACATCTGAAATATGCAACTATGTTTGCTTTCAAGTCTAAAATCTACACCTCCGACTGAAACATCAGTGTTCTGTTGCTTCCCAAACTCAAAACACCAAATAAAAACTGAGATAAACTCTCACGCTTCGGCTAGTCTTCTGATTACCTGTTAATAATTATGCCACACATTTCTCTGTCAGCGTGGCTATTGATATGACAGTTCATAAAGACATGTATTTCTTAATACTTCCATGCTGACATTCAGTGATACTTAATCTGCAGAAGTTTTTCCTGTCTCCATCACTGCCAAGAGAGGAGCAAACTCCCAACAGGTTCCTCTGAAGACTGCAAAATAAAGGCAATTGCATGGTTCTGTCAGCAAGATCCTGGGGTCCTATACCTTTGCAGCCACCTTCATGGTCTTCTCCTTGGTGACACTAATTCCTGCAAAAGTGACAATAGTCTTTGGCTATCACACCAATTTAGTCATTACAGCGGTCGACTCTGAAACCTAGAAGGCACCAACCAATGATTAACCCTAGTCATATAGTGCAGGAATAACTCTGAGTTACTACCAACCTAAGCCAGATTTTGAACTGCTGACCAAGAAATGAAAGGCTTTGTATCCTATTACCAATATCCTAAATCATCCAGCCTCCCCTGCAACTATATTTTTTGGATTATTATGTAGGAACAATAACAGAATACCCCATAAACAGGTTCTTTAGATATTCAAACATGTCAGGTTGTACTTTCTACATTTTCAGATAATTGTGGAGTAAATATTTGTTAAATGAAGTATTTTACATCTGTCTTGGACCAAAGCGATCTTTCTGTCAGTAATACCACTGAACACTTGTAAAAGTATGCCGGCCATTACAGAGTTATGCACTCTTGGCAAATATAGTCTTTGAACTCATGTTACTGTGCTGCCAATAAAAAACATGTTCTTTTTTATCAACTGGATGTCTTTCAATTATACAATCATTGTCTGACAGAAAAGCAGTTGAAATAGATTTTAAAAAATCTTTTTTTTTTTAATTTCACACCAGTTGGCAAAAGGTTGACGTTTGTTTGCCTAACCCTCAAAGAGACATTTGGTGTAGTTCAACATTACAGAGCAAATACTGTATAAAGATCAAAAGGAAAAAAAAGCATGTACACTTTCCTATGAAAGACAACACATGGTCCTTGCAGAAGGAAATGCTTCATTTCTTTCCCATACATCAGAGCTAGTCCTTCATCTCATCATAATGTTCATCTGCAGTCAAAGTGAACGGTGTTGGAGCTGGAGGCCTGGGCTGACCAATGCTTTCATAACCCATTTTAATCCTATAGAACACCAAAAGCAAACATCTAAAAAGCAACTGTGCTTGTAACCCTGGTCTGCTAGAATAAAATAGCTGGTTCAGTCTGAAATGCCCCTATATAGACATCCTTATACACTGCCTAATTCAGACTATGCTTAAACTTGCTAAAGTATCTTTCCTATCACTGTAAGCACTGAAGCTCAGGGATATTACTTTTCTAAGGAGATAACAGCAGTCAAAACACCCTCAAACCACCTATTCAGAACCACACATGACAGTATGGATGCACTTCGTGATCCACCATGCTACCGCACTTCATCCATTCCAACGCAACCCCCCGCTACCCAGTATCTGCACAAACTTTGTTTCATCCAGAGGTTTAGAACTGACAAAATACACTTCCAGTGCTGAAGATGTGCACAATGTCCCCATCTCTGAAATACATGCATGCATCATTTTTTACAAGCAATGCTAATTTTTTTATGTTTGTGTTATCTAAAAGTTAGTTTCAGCTATGTCCCTCCTGTGAAGAAAGGACACACTTTTAGTTGTCATCCGTGTAATCACCCTTTCTGTCTACTCTTCTTTCTGTGTGTAATTATGCTCGTAATTGCCTAACTGACGTGTGATTGCACTGATGCGGAATGCACTTGATCACCCTTTATTGTAAGTTTTTAATTTTTAATGAGGGAATTTCTCTTTCTCTTTATGAGTTGTTTCTCTTTCCACTGCCCAAGAGCACCAAGACACTCTTTTCTGCCACATGTATTGTCCTTCTGCAATTGTATCCCTTGAAAATTTTCCCTTCCACATGCAAGGTCCCACCTCATTTCTTCTCCCCAACTCATCCCTTAATCATTACTTTTTGATCAGCCACCTGCCTCACAGTTGTTCAGGCTCCTTTTTCTCCTTGCATCCTCCTTAATACAGCTACTAGAATGATCTTTTCAATGATCCAATCACTAGAAAGTATGAAGACACATCAGGTCCTGCTGCAAACTGAGCCCACTTGTGCTAGATGGATCTGTTCATCAAACCAGGTACTTTCACCTTCCTTTCAGTCTTGTTCTCAGATAGAACAGGTACAACTAATAACTTTTCCCCCATAGTGTCTATTTTTCACCTTATCTTTGAGCTCCTATGAGCTGTTTCTTTTTCAGTGTATACGGACAGTTAAGTAGGCTGCAGTGGGCCAACAGTGTGGGAAATACTAATGCCGAAATACCAACCAGCTCTC
>NW_010127973.1:46950-80374 GCF_000699245.1 Pterocles gutturalis | reverse complement strand
AGAGGGAGGAAGGGAAACTACCACTGGTGGGTTGCTCTACCCACTTGTTGACCTCTCCCAGCATGAATTACTCAGGGGCACTGTAGTCTTCTGTCTCCTGGAAGGTGATGCTCTAGACTCCAGAAGCCCAAGACGACCACCTCTCTTTCCACCTCTGCTGTGATGCATGGAAAAACTATACTTCCTTCTTCATTCCACTGTCTTTTGCTTATGGCAACATTCCCTAGACAAAGGAATAGTTACCTGATCCACCTGAAGGTGTAGGAGATGAAGATGCTATAGCTCAAGCAGAGGTAAGTCTGAAGAAGGGAGGGGTAGGAGTAGACTGAATATACTTGGGATCACTAGGAGACATATGTTAAGGAGACTATATGATCAAAACTGTTTCACACAAAGATTTGAATTCACTGGAGGCTGAAGCATATATCCTGTATGTTTTTAGAGTTGTCCTTAGACAGCTGTGATATCAAGATTTCTAATCTTGACTGAATATTTTTGTCATTCTGACTTAGGATTTATAAACCTCTGGACCCTGGTACCTCTTTGTATGAGAGAGAGAGATTTGAAGGTGTTGTAAGCATTCTGTAACACATGTAGCAGATGACACCTCACAGGTAGAAGTAGACGCTTCAGAAATCAGCATTTACAGAGAGCTATTCACTCCACCTAAGCCCTGAGTCCTCCCTTGAATATGCCTCTCTACAGCATATAACTGAAACTGTGGGACAACTGAAAACTGTAGGGCAACTTTTGGCAACTGGATTCCTAATTAAGCACATCAGTAAAATGCCTGTAATTACACAAGATGAAGCTGAACCCTAGACTAACAGTCATCCATGAAGAACAATTAATCTCACCTACCTAAGAGACCCACAATACCTCTGACCCTGCCTATTTTGCTTTCTTCTAGATACCAAGAGTATAGATTATATTTATATTTGAAATATTAATCTTAAATTGTCTTTCTGACAAGAGAAACAGACTCCTTCAGAGGATTATTCACTTAACTTAGATGTCTGTTTTGGTAATTCCATCCTAAAAGTCACTGTTCCTCTCCGCTGACTATACGAGGTATTTTGATGATTTGCTCAAATTTGTCTGCATTATCGCTACCTACATTTGGCTATATGAATGATGTCTGAGTTATCTACATCCTTTGACAGGAGGCTTGTGGAATTTAAAAAGCCAGAATCGCATCCTCAAATGACATACTGCAGCTCTACCAATAAAACTACAGCCATAAAGGGCCCAGCTCCAAACTTCTCCTCGTTCTTATAACTTCTCTGTAACTAAAAAATGTTTCCATCCTTGTAATATACTTGTGTCAGGAGTCACTGGAGAGTCTACCTTTCTTGTTTCTCTTATGACACTTGCTGCGAGGCAGGCTCCTTAATAGTACAGCCCTCCGTTCCACACAGCTCAGTGCTCCAAATGGATGCAGTGGTCACCTAAATGATTAGACTAAGCAATTAATTAACGATTAGGGATGTTCCTTCCAAAATGACTTAGCACAAAAGCTCAAATGCACTGTTGGAAAACAGAAAAAGTATCAGATGATGTTCTGGTCCATTATGTCTTCCATGGGCACTTTCAATATTTTACTCATGAGATGCCCTGATGATGAAAAAAGGAAAGATACAAACCCAGCATAATCCTGCCAGGTGCTGAGAGGTGTTGGGCATCCAGTGAGGTTTTATTGCTAATGAAAAGTATGGACATTCTGCATTCATCAAGACTAAGTTCATAGGAAATGTGCTCTATCTTTATCTGTATAACTTGTGTGCACATGGCCATCCGGTCCCAGGGGAACAGAATCTCCCCAAGAAATTGTCTTTCTAAGAAACACACAATAGAAATGCTACTTCAAGTCTTTCATTTCCATCATTTTGAATAGTGAATTGACCGGAATAAATTTAATGTTAATGAGATATACAATCTGTGGAATGGGTTTCTTTTGCCTTTATAATAGAAAAAGCTTTATTATACTCTGGCTTGCAATGTCAAGCCTCAAATAAAGGCAAAATGTGCCAATTTTTGAATGAAAAATAGTAATTATGAGCAACAATTCAGGCAAATTTTGAATGTATTTTACCAATAAAAGCAAAGGAGAGCAAAAGTCAAGTAAATGGACATTTTTAAACATTTATATACTTCTGGCTGTTCGCCAACTTTAATAATCTAACCTCTGGTTAAATTAAAATATCGTGTCAGCTTTTAATACAAACCCTACATGAGCTGCAAATTCACAATATGTGTTAAGTCTAAAAAAATCATCATCTATCATTGCACTATTTCAGCAGTGGCAGCTGGGTGTTTTTAAAAGGTTCCTACGAACACAGATCTTAGTTTAAATGTAATATTATGTTATATTACTCACACTTGAACTGACCTTCATAAATATCAAATCCTTACAATTATAAATCCTGACATTTAATACTTTCCTGCAGACTAAGCGGGACCATGTTACATTATAAGGTCACTTGTCATTTGCAGCCTTTAGAGAAACTTATCATTTTAATGAAGACACTAACTCAGACACATACAGTAATGAAATTGTGGACAAACATAGTTCAGATTGGCTCAAGGGTGCATATTTTCACTGCACCACACAGCACTGAAAGACTTTAAAAATGCCTTGCTAGTTCACTGCCCATCTGTATGAACAAGCAGAATATGCTTTGTATTGTTAGCGTAGGAAATGACTTCTTAAGTGGTCCTAGAGAACACTCAAGGGTTAACCCTTCCTGCTTTCCTGGAATGAAATTAATAGGCTTCCCCAAAGTGCTGCTCTTCCCCAAGCAGTAAACAAGGGCTGCTCTTGCTCACTTAGCCATTCAGCCAAGCAACTGGGCAAAATATCAGATTGATCCAAGAATGTGTTGTACCCATAAGCCCAAATCATGTAACAAGTGCTTTACTGAACCACCTACACCCTAGGCTCCCTCTAGAGTGAACGCAAGTTAGAGACATCTCTGGGCAGTGATTCAACCCAGCTAAGAGTGGAATACCTTGAACAAAAGACTGAAAATTACAGCAAAAGCAAAGCAAAACATGGTTCATTTCAACACATGTACATTTCATCTTATTTTGACCACAAACTTGTTGCAATGCCTATAATATTCAGGTACAGATAACAACAGAACAACAAAGATGGAATGTTTTCTTTCTTGTGTGCTCCACAATCTAGTTCCTGCAGATCTTCCTCATATAAACTCATGATCAGATTTCTGATGCTATATTTGCATTTGATTTTGTATTTGTTGGAGAAAACAGTGCAATACCCACAACGATTAAGTATGTTATGTTATGTTATGTTATGTTATAGGTGATGAAGAATATGGTAGAACTACAAATACAACTAACCAGCACACTAGAAATAGAAATGTCATGCCAGATTGCCTCTGGCTTTAAAGTGCCCTTCCACAACAGATATTACAACCTTTGTGAATCATAGAATAATTTGGGTTGGAAGGGACCTTTAAAGGTCATCTAGTCCAACCGTAAGCAGGGACATCTTCCACTAGATCAGGTTGCCCAGAGCCCCATCCCGCGTGACCTTGAATGTTTCCAGGGATGGGGCATCCACCACCTCTCTGGACAACCTGTATCAGTGTTTCACCACCCTCATTGTAAAAAAATTTCTTCCTTGCACCTAGTCTGAATCTACCTTCTTTTAATTTAAAACCATTACTCCCTGTCCTATCACAACAGGTCCTGCTAAGTTTCTCCCCATCTTTCTCATAAGCCCCCTTTAAGTAATGAAAGGCTACAATAAGGTTGAGGTACTCAACAACTTTTTCAGCCTCAGTCTTCACCAGCAGCCTTCTCCTTGACTGTTGCTACCAGTTTGTCAGTCTTGCTCATCAGGGCGGGGGGGCGGTATGCTTTCTTTGACCATCCTTTTCTGGCTGACGTACCTGTAGGAGCCCTTCTTATTCTTTGCATCCCTTGCCAAGTTCAGTTCCAACTGCTCCTTGGCCTTCCTGGAACCATCTCTACACAACCGGGCAGTGCCCCTATACTCTTCCCAGGATACCTGTCCCTGCTTTCACCACCTGTGCATTTCCTTCTTGCCCTTTAGTTTGACCAGTAGGTCTCCACTCAGCCATGCTGGTCTCTTGCCTTCCTTGCCTGATTTCTTACTCCTAGGGATCAAGAGCTTTTGTGCTCTATGGAAAGTGTCCTTAAAGGTCTGCCAGCTCTGTCCTGCTCCCTTGTCCTTGAGGGCAGTTTCCCAGTTAGTTTAGTAATTCCTCAAACAGCTGGAAGTTTGCTTTCCTAAAACTCAGGGTCCTGACTTTAGTCTTCATCTGATCAATAACCCTCAGGACTGCGAACTCGCCTAGTGCATGATCACTGCAGCCCAGGCTGCCTCCAGTCTACCTTGACGTCACCAATTAGCTCACTTGTGTTGGTGACCATCAGGTCCAGTATCACATCCCATCTGGTAGCGCTGTCTATTACCTGGCTTAAGAAGCTATCCTCAAAGCATTCCAGGAATTTCCTGGATTGCCTGCAGCTCGCTGTGCTACTTTTCCAGCAAACGTCAGGGTGGTTGAAGTCCCTCAGCAGGACAAGAGCCTGTGAGTGCGATGCCTCCAGTAGGTGGAGTAAGAAGGCTTCGTCAATAGGCTCCCCTAAACCTGTAGTAGCCACCAGCCACAAGGTTCCCTTGGTTGCCTCGGTCTCTAATTCTTTCCCATAAGCTTTCAACCTGCTCATGGCTATTCTTTAGAGACAGCTCTTCACACTCTATCCATTTTTTGAGGCAGAGGGCAACATCTCTGCCCCTCTTTCCTCACCTGCCCCTTTTGAACAGCCTGTAGCCACCTGTAGCTGTGCTTCAGTCATGGGATTCATCCCACCAAGTTTCAGTAATGGCAACTACAGTTTCAGCAATTTGTGAAACTTTCTACTATCCAACTGCTTTTTTATAGATCAACTTTCAAACAATATTAACCTTCACTCAGCAAAAAGCTCCCCCAAAAGCCCAAAACACAGTGACTAAATAAATATATGGTACGAGGAGAGAGAAATTACCTACAGAGAGGAATAAGAGATCATTATTTTCCGAACAATTTTTGTTGCTTTCCAGACTTTCATCTATCACCAATAACAACAGTGGAATGGATAACAAAACAGAGTATAAAGATGTCAGAGACGTGTCTCCCATACGAAAGAGATACCATTCTTGCCACAATAACATGGCCTGTATACTAATAGGACTTCCAAATGTGCTTAAATTGGTGATAGAAAAGCTTAAATTGCCCCAGACATGGAGTCACATCAATGTGCAGACATGATAATTCTTTCATATGGGGATCAAAGTGGTGATCGTTATCATTTGAATAATGTAGAGCACCCAGTCTAACAGACACTTTTGGAAACAGCTTGGAGTGATATATATCCTATTGACTCTGTGCACCAGAACTACTTCTTAAATAAGGATGCCACTCATCCTGGGATCAATCTAAAGTCAGTGGAGAGAAAGAAGTGCCTCTAGGGTACTTCTATACCTGGAGCCAGGGCACGCATGAACATGTGCACTACAGCTTGACTATGCAAATTAAATCACTAGTCTGTGGAGTACGATGACCCAGATCAACTTGTACCTCCCCAGACAATTTGAGAATTACCACAGGCCAAGGACCTTTTGCCATTGGCAGCTTCAGCCTGGCCATCTCGGTTTGGAGAGTAAGAGAATTCAGTAATATGGATATTATCAAAGAGTACCAGCTAGCCCAAAGGCCAAAGAGGGAACTATAATTAGATCTAATACATCTGGCAGCTGTCATCTTCCAGAACTGGGACAGAAAACCAGGAAGGATTTCAGGCATGGAATCCGTTTCACAGCATCACCTAACTGCAGTCCTGAAACTGCCAAGAAAAATCTCAGGGAAGATATTTTTTTTCAATATTTTTTATTTTCCCACTTAAAGAGATGCTTTTTGTGAATCTCAGTCTGAGCTGCCTGCCATTCACATTTATGTATCTCGGCAACTTTGGCAGACACACCAATATTTTGAATACGACTCCTATGTATAACTTTGAAATACTGCAACACTGGGCACTCTGATTACTCCTTCCCTTTCTGGATCTGATTCTGAGTAACCAACAGCAAGATACCAAATAAGGGCAATCTATTACCAAATGGCATGACTTGACCAGAAGCCCAATAGGGAGAACTGACGTGAACAGGAGTTAACTGAACTGATCAGGCAGAAAGTAGGTCCATGTTCCTGCACTCATCTAAACCTCCAAAGGGAAGAACTCAGGAAAGGAAAAGGTACACATTGCCTTTTCTTGAAGGATGACTTATCACTCAAGACAGGGTGCACTGCCTGGGAAAGCCCTAGGAGTGCATGGTTACAGTGTTATCCCTCAGCACTTCATTCTTAACAACGTACAAGGCATGATCTAGCCCTCAGTGTGCTGTACTGTGCTGTGTTTCAATAATGAGGAGAGATTGCATATTTCAAGTCCTATAGGTGATTCATACCTGTGTAATTTTATACTGCTGCCAATAAAGCAAGCAAGTCCTGTGTCTGAAACAGTTTTCGGATAAAAGTGTATATGGCTACTTAATCAGGAAACCATATGCAGAAAGGCTGGATATGTATTAAATCTTTAATGTTTTATGTTGTACATTAAAAAAAAAAATTGTCATTCCAGATAAAAAATGGTTTGATCTTCAAGTACTCACCAGGTTCTAAATGGAGGTAGCCTGTATCATTTATATGAACACTAACAGTGCGCTGAAACAGGAGAAAGACAGGTAAATTGATGCTGCAGTGTTTACTGCAGTATTTGTTACAACAAACCTAAGGTTCTCATTCTCCCCTAGGAGTTGTATCTCCCATAAATTTGAAAAGACCCATTAAAACCCCAACTCAGAACAGAAAAAATCAAAATATTCAAAGGAACTGAAACAAGATGCCTTAGGTTGGAATAATTACACCTTATGGCTTCTGTTGCAGACTTCCTGATAAATCTTTAGTTAATTCAATTTCTCACAGTCTTCTGCTATTATTTATACCTGAAGGTGTGAGCTTTGTGTAAATAAAGCAATTCAGTGTTCATATAATTAAAATCAGCTGTACTTTACCATCAGTATTTACAAGTCGCTATGCCTTGTGTCAGACATGAAATCTGAATTGCACTCACAGGCAGGTCAAAGAAGAATGGGGAGATCCAAGAAGTGATAGATTCCTCAAAAAAATAATAAAACAAAAAGTAACAGAGAAACTAAAAACTGAAGAAGAGGAAGCAGAATAGTTGTGACAAAATATACAGTGGTCATACAATGGGTATAACCCTCATCAGTAATACTGGTCTTCATTTTCTTTTTCTGTTTTTTTAACCATCAGACAACAAAGAGCAACATTGAGTACATAATTAAAATTTCAAATTCTTCAGCTTTTGCATGGCAAGCCCTCTAATTCTGCTATTGCTAATAATCATTACATGAGTTATCAGACTCTGAAGGTGAACAAAATTTCTTCTTTTGGCTGCAATCCAAAACCAAATATGGATATAGCCTAGCAATAATTTAATTATAGCGCTACTTACAATAAGATTGATTGATCAAAAAAGGTTATCCAGTGTTTTACACCTTCAGAATGTCTCAAAACTATCTCCATCCACAAGATTCTTTGCCTGGCAGTCATAACCCTGAATTGCTTTAAACGTTATCAGCAGGATACCAGAATGATATTTGTGCTTAAACATAACTGTTTTTCTGGATCACCGTGTGAAAATGTACAAAATGGACTTCAAGCATGCTTAACCCTGTGTGTCCTACCCTCTCTTCTTTTATTTGCCCCTTTAAGTAGTGCTGCTGTGAGGTGATGTGAGACCTTGCATTTCCATTCAGAGCGGAGGACTCCATGGAGTGCTCTGACTTGTGACCCTTATCCTTGCCACATATCCTTGCTTAGGAGCATGATCACTTTGGACAGCCTGCTGTGCCCCACACTGGGATTTACAGTAGCACAGACTAAATATTATCTGTTTAAACTTAGACCTAGAGATCTCAAGCAAGCAAAGCTGGAGACATTTCCTTCTCAGCTCCTAATATCAGAAAAAACTAGCATGAAGTATATAGACACATATATATATATATGCACACTGTATTGTTGATCCCTCCTTTATGGGCTACACTGGTGGCAGTGTTTTCTGTTTCTAATCGCCATGGCCTTTATGATACTGTTCTTAATGAATTATGCTCCTCAGGAGGAGGTCAGTGAAAGAATTAAGCTAAAAACCCCTAACAGTGTTGTTGGCCAGGAGCCAGCTCTTTCCAGGCTGTGTTTCTGCATGAGGTCTACCACAGCTGGAGCGAAACGACTTGCAGGTGGCTCAGTGGGCAACAGATCACACAGTACTGCTCTGTCCGCCCCTCGACAGCAAGGAGGGAGTCACCTATGCCTGCCGTTGGTGGCTGAAAATGAGCAGGAAACGTCTGACAATCTTGATTAAGAACTCCCAAGCATTGAACTTTCCACAAGGAAAAGGCACACTCAGATCTCTCGGCTTTGACGTTCCAACTTCCAATTTAAATACTTGTTTGGGCTCCAGGAGAAAACGCTAACGCTTCTCCTTAGGATGTTAGGCTGTGGATGCCTTAATGAAGATGATGTGCATGGCCCAGTCCGTGCACCAAAGCCTGGGTAATGAAGTAGGTATGCTCCATTTCCCCCGCAAGTTTCATTCACAGAGAATTTATAGGTTTTATTTTAAAAGTAGCTGAAACATACTAAGTAATTTTCTGGAGTGTTTTTAAACTATTAATTTCTAAATTACATGAACAGATGCATATGCTCAGTGGAAAATAGCATCAAATAGCTCGGGGGAACAGAGGAGCTCAAAGACCTGGCCAAACGAAGCTGGGTTCCACTAACAGCCTGCTTGGACAACTCCGTTCACCTCCCTGGGAACCCCACCACTCATCTGTTCAGCTTCGCTTTCTTGCAGATGAATCATTTGTGGTTTTAAAAATATATAAATCTTAAATATCTACAAAAAGCTGAGGAACAGAAGGCTTTTCCACATCTCAGTGGACCAAAACTACTGTCCATTAGCTGCAGGACTCATTCGAGGCTCCTTAGCAAAACAAGCCTGGATGAAACAGGAGCATGACGGGCTGCAGTGACTCTCCCATTGCAGGGTGGGAGCCAGCTGGGCTGTGGGGTAAGGACCAGGGAGCTTGGGGATGGTGCTCATGATGAATATTTCCTCACAAACATCTTTCCGTCAGCAGCCACAGGTAGGTAGGTGACAGGTGTCACCACAGCAGCAGCTCTGCCTCTCCTGGGCGCTTTCTGAGGCTCCTAACATGCAAAAGCAGACAGCAAACACAGCACACATCAAAACTGACTGCACGACTGCAATGTTATCATGGACCTCAGATTGACATGTGCTCATCAAATCTGCTGCTCCTTTCAGCGACTCAGCTATTTCTCAGCTACCACTGTTGAGAATTGTATGTGGTTCTAGAAATACTGTGGCTTAGAAGCAACACCGCTAGTGACCAGAAAGCTGGTGCTTTTCTCCAGAAAATACTAAGTCATTCCTATTCTAGAAATTTGAATGCAGTGAGGGACAAGCATGCTGAGTCTTTGGTGCTGAGAGAGTCCTGGGTTTTGGTGGGACAATAAGGCAGACCTTGAAATTTGGGATCAGCAAAATGTTTTGCTGAGCCTCCACGAGCATATTCAGTTCTATGCTTCAGTTACAGTGATGAAGGTCTACACTGATGTAATGATCAAAAAAAGAGAAAGACCTGAATGATTTCTACCATATTTTTCTAATTCTTAAAATGGCTCCTGCTCCTCCTGTGAAAGTAAAAAGTGAATGCCTTGATCTGTGGCCTCCTGTTCTTTACTAGCCCTCCTTACTAATTACATCTATCAAATCAGGCATGAAAAACAATAGCTAGTGACTAAGGTGACCATAAAATGGTTCAAAAAATCCCCAAAATACACACAAGAAATGAACAGAGATTACAAGTGTAAAAGTTTATATTTTGTCACTGAATATAACTACCAAATGACTTAACTAAGAGATAACTAAGTCTGTGTGCAAAGAATCATCTAAAAGTATATGGAAAATAATGTACTTGGCCAAACTTTAATGAACAGCCTGTTCTGGCACTTGATTTACCCACCAAGTCTCACAACATCTATGACACGCTTTTTTCTCCACTCCCTTTGTTGAAAGCCATGCAAATTCATGGGGACCCGACACAAAGTCCCACACCTCCAGGAATTTTATTATATTGCAGACATGCCCACATGATCCGGAGAGTCACTCAGAGCCAGAAGCAGCTAACACTGATAGGCGTATTCTTAATTATCTTCACACTCATCTTGTACTGCAGTACTTGTAGTACTTATGGACAGGACAGGCTCTGGGATTAACGACCAGAAAGAGTCAATGGCACAGAGTGTACAGCAAAGAGCCCTCAGCTCTTCCCATCTGGTCTCTAATCCTCATTCCTGCACCCTTGATCATTACGTCTTAATTTACTGCAGTTTAAACAAAAAAAATTTATAATGAGTAACATACAAGCTCAAGTTCCTGGTAGCTCTCATTCCCTATAAATTCCCTGTACACCTAGGAAACTGTGGTTTGATTTTCTGTATTGCTAATTGGTGAGTGCAGCCAAAGAAATTGCTAGCAGGTTTTCATCTCTTGAATTTATTTACCACCATGGAAAGGGAAGGGGGCCATTCCTCTGGGAAGGAGGGAGAAACTGGAAGGATTACATTATTTTGACCTTACATTTGAGCTGACATCTAGCACAGTACTAAATCAATGATTTGGCACAGGAGACGGGATTAGCACGGGTGGGTTACAAGCAGTTTGCAGGACTGCAGCTGTCCTGTGGCTACCAGTGGATGTCAGTAGAGGCTCCACTTGCAAAGGAGCCAAATGGAAAGAGACAAAGGAAAGAAACCTCCCCCCAATCCAGGTTCTTTTAGTATAGGCAGTGCACAATGCACGAATTCTCCAAAATGGCTAGTCTCTCCCAGCTAATGATTTAGGACTACTAGCAAGCAGTAGTACATTAAAGGATGTAGCAAAGCTGATCGGGCTGCTTGTAATTCTTCATGCTTTCACCTTTCAAAAGCAATATTTTTTCAGTTAATTTAAAAACAATGAACAAAGTCAGGAGGCCCACTGTTGGAATAGTAGTGATGCTGGACGACAGATTAAAAAGAAGTAAAACATATATCATCTGCTCCCTCTCCTCAGGCAGAGCAGCCACTGCTCCAGGAACACTTAAATGCAACAATAAAAAGCAAAGCTCTGTAATTATTGCTTTGCAGGGGTTGGACTGCAACCTTTTAGTAAAGCAAACAATCTGGACAAGCTAAGCACAGGGTTTAGGTAAACTCTTAACAATTTTATCTAGAACAAACAAACAAACAAACAGCACACAAATGGAAAGGATTTCCTTTGTTAAATTATAGCCCATCACTCTGTACAAGCAAAAGCTGACCTCGCTTCCCCAGCGAACATTCCTGGCAGTGGAGTCACTGATAAGAGTGACTGAACTCCCCATTCAGGGACAGATTCTGATGCCATTGCTTATGCTGAAAGGTTGCTGTGGGCAATGAGGTGCTACCAAAGAAGAGAACAGGCATCTCATAGTTTAAAAAGGTTTCTATCCAAGAGAAGTGGTGGAAAAATCACATCACTGCAAGACTTTTTCTTCAAAGTAAATGTGGACTTTTCAGGTCTTTCTATCCTGAAGTAATGCAAAATAAGTTCATTAATCAGATAGGAACCTGAAGCTATAAAGTTTTGTTAGTGGATGAAAGCTTTCCTACTCCCAGCTGATAGAAAGCAGTATCCTGTGACATAAGGATCGAGAAACCCTCTCAGTTATTCTAGCTTGGGTGGATGCTGTTTGGTTTAACATTTTCTGCTTTTCCAGTCTGCCCAGTCTGTAAATATAAATTATTATACCTCATGTGGTCACTAGAGCTGGTCAAGTGTTTCAAGAAAATATTTTTTCATCGGAAAAATGCCAATCCTAGAAACTGTCATCCTTCATGGGAACATGCAAGTTTTAACAAACTTTTGTTGGGAAAATTTTCTTGGGTCCAGAATGGAATTTCTGGTCAAAACCACAGAGGGAGAAAGATCTACCTCATAATAACAAATACCACAGAGATCATCTTTCCCCATAAATCAATTCTTTGAGGCTTCTATTTTTCTGCTTGGTTTCCTACACAAATGAAAGTTACATGATAGTAGGATTTGTCTGTTTATCTCTCAGTCCCCCCTTAAAAACATTAGAACCCATTGGCCAAATTCAGTAGTTACAGAGGTTGCTCTGCACTGTTTGGGAGTTTTGGAGAAAGAGGAGGCTGAGTAAAAAGAAGTGAGATGTAACTACTCTGCCCACTGTGGGAAAGTCTTCAGCATGAGAACAGACATGATATTCTCTTGCTGGCTTGGGAAGGAGTCTGGCAGATGTGAGGCAGGGAATTGGAGATGCTCCAAAGACACTGAGGGAGGAGGCGATCACAAAATGAAGGAAGAATCTGAGTTCATTGCAGTGGATGGGTGATGAAGAGGAGGTACACGACTCATCTGTAGGAAACTAATTCTCGATTAGCTCTTCTCAGAACCACTTGAACTATTTTTTGTAGGTTGTCA
Source organism: Pterocles gutturalis (assembly GCF_000699245.1). Classification (NCBI taxonomy): domain Eukaryota; kingdom Metazoa; phylum Chordata; class Aves; order Pterocliformes; family Pteroclidae; genus Pterocles; species Pterocles gutturalis. The sequence goes on along the minus strand of NW_010127973.1, from coordinate 67,705 downwards.
GCATTTTTCCTGATGATCCTGCTTTCAGAACTGAGCAACACAGAGGACAAAGCACAGAGCTGTACAAAGAAGATCTGCTACTTTTCTCTTTTTGGAGCCCAAAACTAATTTTCTGTATCTTTCAGCACTGCTTCTTCACAGGCATCCCTATCTGCCTCAGGCACTTTCTATACTATTTTTCCTGATTTTTTTTGCTTGATTTTATATCATTGGTATTCAACAGTATGCCTCAGGTGCCCTGAAAACATTCGTTTCTGCTTTTCTTGTTCCTTTGATTTCTTCTAATATGAGAAGACTCTCACGTCTGAACTGTGTTCCTCCTCAGTTACTTCCCTTCTCTCCTTCTGTACCTTTAGGAATACACTCACTGTGGATTATAAGGCATAAAGATACATCAGTCAGGGTTATGGAAGCCTTTTAGAGAGGTGAAGTTGGAGCTGAGAGACCAGACAAGTCTCACTGTAGGAAAAAGCAGCATGCTTTTAATTTACCGAGAATGAGGAAGCCTCTGTGGAAAAATACTGGAGAAATGTATTAAAATGAGCAGGTGTACTGCTGTAACTAAAACTCTTCTGACACCAGTATAGCCACAGAAGAGGGAGATTAGCTTCCACTCACCCTCTGAGTATTTACAGGTTCTGAACAGATTTTGCAAAAGCAGGCTGAGCTTCACGCAGCCACAGGGTACACTCTCTTCAGGGTCTGAATGAGCTTATTTAAAAGTGTGATTGACATATATTGGCATCTTCAGAGAAACCCAAATAAATATAAAATAGCACTAGAGCCTACTCCCTACTGGTTCATCTGAAAATATTTTATGATTGGAACAGGCTTTTTTCTTGTAGCCCTCAGCACTAGAGTGGGTGCATTGTCCCTCAATTACATTTATCAAAGGGAAGTGCAAACCCAAAATAACAAGAAGAGAAAACCAGCATTGTTCATAACAAGTTATTTTATAGGGTGTTTCCCATCTTTAGCTTCAGTGTTCTGGTAATTTAACACATGGAATAATACTAGCTAGTAATTTTGGCTTTGAATGTTGTTATTTTACATCTTATGAGAAGTTAATTGCATCTTAGACGCAGTTAAAAAGGAAAAAAAAAAAAAACCCTGAGATATGGGGCAGATTTCTTTATATTGCTGCTTTCTATTTATTCAGCACCAGTCCACGCTAGACCAAGCAGAACTGAAAATGAGGGGGGAAAAAAGCGGACACAGCAGGTGTACCAGAGAGCTCAGACCACAAAAGGGTGCTATCATTTTATAACATGAGCTAGCCTTCCATAGCGACCTGCAAAGAATGTGGCCTTTGAAATAGCTCCACTAGAATTAGTAGCCTTTCAGGAAATATTACTATTGTTCTGAATTCCACTTGAAAATTTAATTTGCCCCCTGTTATTTTCAGGCAAATTCCAGCAGAGCGTTTTTCTATGAAATCTGCATAGGTGCATAAGAAACATCGTCTTGACTCAGGAAATTCATACGCCTTTGTACGCAGAGCGAGCTATTTATCACGTGTGTGTTTATCTGCTCATGAAGAGAGAGCTTGTGCAGATATAATTCACGTGTAGGTGTGTGTGTTCCATATTGAAATCATATGCATTCTGTAACTACATTGTATTATACTATGAAAGGCCTAATTAACTAGAAAATATTGAACTGTCAACCAGTAAGTATTGAGATACTAACTAGTAAGCAATGAAAGGTGAAACTTCAGGGTTTGGTCTTAAAAACATGCATAATACCAGTACTGCAGCATGGAAATACATGATGTGATGCAGCTTTCATACAAACAATAGGCCAGAAAAGCAATTGCCTACTGACTAGAAGTCAGACTTCAATCCTGAACACTCTTGCTTTGAAGAGTGTAAACCAGGTAGCTCTGAGCCACTTGTGGCCGTCTCAAAGGCAGCCAGAAGCCATACAGGGATGGCTGGGGTGTCTTTCCATCGTTATGCCAGGAAGGAGGAAAGTCTAGCTGGTTAGTTGGTGTGGCAATCAGAAGGTTTGGTTGGCCTCCAGAGACCTACTTAAGCTCATTTTACCAGCAGGTAGCAAGGTACCCATGTGGACGTGGCTGCAGCCCCACCAGTGAAGTGCAAGAAGCCAGGGTAGCCAGAGCCCCTGTGGGTGCCCAACGTCCCCCTCCAGCTGGTCAGGCATGTCCCTGTGAGCTGGCATCGCACCTCCAAGCTGCAGTGAAGACGTGGCCGGGATCTCAAAGCCAGACGCTGTAACTGATTTACACGAGTGGATCGCATACACATTGCTAATTCGCAGTGGCTCCAGTTGCAGGTGATATGGCCTTTTACTTTACTCAGATTTTCTCCAAGCTTATAGGGAAAAAGAAAGCCACCTAGATTTGGAACCTATTGGCAATCATCTCTTAAAAACTATTTATTTAGTTTATGAATCTAACCTCTTTTATTAATATGAAAAATATGAGGTGTAGGATACTATTTAGGAAACAAATAAATAAATTGCTGCATTTCTGCATTGAAGGTTGTCAATGTTTAGTTAAATATGTCAGTGAAAATGATGGTAACTATCTGGATCATCTCTGTAATTCTGAAACTCACTACTTTATAAATACAAAACTGATTTTGGACTGGATTCTGCTGAGATCAGTTAAACAGTCAAATTTGTCACCATAGCTAAACTTAAAGGTGAACAGACCTTTCATTTGTTCTGCTTTGATATAGTATATATTGTACATTTCTTTAGAGAAATATTCAGCAATATCACTTTATTCAAAGTCATTGTGTAGTAAGATTACTGGATTTGTATTTTCATGTCATGCTAACTTTCCTTTTTGCTATGAAACAATCCTCAAAAGGAAATGTGGAAGTCTCTTCCACCCAGCTGTACAACTTCTCAGGTTATGACTGGCTACCAGCAGTCATACTGCGTTATTTCATACCGCCATGCCTGAAAAAACGGAACAAAATATGGCACAACACAAGACATGTCAGAAATTCAGGAGTTGAAATGCGCATTAAAAAAAAAAAAAAATACCAGTTCTCTGCAAAGTCTAACCAAGTAGCAAATATGTGACCAACTAGTTGACGGCCAATTTGGAAAGGAACGCATACCACTTCCTTCCCTCTCTGTACAATTAGTGGGTGAGAGGGGTCTGTCAGCAGGGGAAGAAAAATGTGAAACTAAGGGCAAGAAAGTCCATGAGAGCCGCTTACATGGCCTCCACTTTGTTTTGGGTTTTGGTTTTCTTTATTTTCTTTTTTTCCTCTGGGTAGATGAATTAAGAGCTCATGGCATTTTCTTTTTTTTTCTGTGGAAAATGTGGGTCCAGAGAGACCAGACATTTTACGACTTCTAATTAATCCCAACAAATTGTTCATTAACAGAAAAGAACTGGAAAACACCCTAGAAGTTGAAAGATTTCTGGTTTCCCATTTGAAGTGATTTTTAGCTTTGAAATGTATTTCAAATGCCTTAGGAATCAAAATAATTCATTTCAAGTGAAATAAAGCATTTTTTGACTCAAAATATTTTCAATTTTTTCTCTGCGAATAAAAAGCAACATAATTTAAACTGTCTTGACTGACAATTATTTCCCTTCCATGTTTACTGAACTGCCAGGCTAACACAAAATTTATTATTTTTACTAAAATGTACTAAAATATGCATAAATCTATCTAGCTTTTTGTTGGATGTCAGTCAGGAAAAGCAGGTGGAAATTCAAACTCAGTTTGTAAAGGGAAAAAAAATTAGAGCTTGACCAATAATCTGTTATAGATAACGTACATTATTTTTAGAGGTGGAACTTGGAAAAGAGCTTTTTCTCGAAAGAGCTTGCTAGAATTACTGATAGCAATGCTAAAAAAAGAGACCACTTACAAACTTTCTATGATTCGATCAGAATTTAAATGAAATCACAGTATGATAAAAAGCATCAGACATACATACATGTATCTCAATTACACTCTAGTTTCAACTTTTGCTATAAAGTTTTGCTGTAGCACAAGCAAAGGGCAAATTTCCAGACACCTGGGGAGCCATGCTTAGCCCTGCTCCCTCGCTCTTGTAATGAGCTCATGACTCACTCGTCGCTCCAATAATACTGCTATAACTGCCATAACACTTTAACAATCAGGGTAGATAAAAAACAAAAGGTAATTTTTAATAACTTAAATTATCTTTTCTTTCTCTTCACTGGATATATTTACAAGTTTAGCAATGGTTACACCTCCCTCCTAACGTGGCTTGCTTTAACTTGGCCAAACTATGAAGAACTTTTAACAGTGGAACCACCTCTTTCCAGTTTCTGACATTTGTGTGTCTGATCAATTTTCATTCTGATGTATGTGGCAGAAAATGCACGGTGTGCACATGTACGGCCTAATTGTAATTACTTTGATGATAAATAGTTCATGTAACAGGTGAGTTTTTGTCAGGACCTGCTTGCCACTAACTTTGGGAACCCTGCTAACCTTAGGACATGTCTTCCTTGTGCAGTGGACTGCAAGGCAGAAATCTCCCAGACTCTTAGATCCAGAATCAGCATCAGTGTAGCAGCATCAGGGCAGAATGATGGACAAAAAGAGAAGCCCTGCTCCTCAGCGGCAGAGACACACACAGTTCTGACCTGGCTTCTCATGGGGCAAGGCAGTACGATGTTTACAGATCAGATGGTGTCGGTGTAGTTTAGGTGGACATCTACGGACATCATTACAGTGCCTTTATGCACGCCCTGTGTAAGACAAAGCTTCAGTTCTTGTGTCTGAGCTTCCTCTTCTTGTAGGCTTTGCTGATCTTAAAAGCACACTCTTTTTCTCTGTGTGCCTGTAGTGTCTACTGCAGAGATGCAGAAGTTAATGGTCACCCAAAATGCTTCATGTTGGACATAGGAGCCCATTCTCAAAAGCAGCTGGGCTGTAGCAGTGCTGCTCCCCATTCGAGTTGCTAAGGTCTCCCTCTCCATAACATACCTTAATTCAGCTGTAGCATCAGAGTATTGTGACAAGGCTACTTCCAGCCAGCCCGAGGCAAAACAACAGCAGAGGCCTTTGAACACTTTGCTGCTACACAACCAGGGTCCAGCCCTCAGAAACAGCCCTTGGCACTAACTGATTAACTAGCACGGGCATAGCCACAGAATTCAACTTGCTGCAGCCTTGCAGCACTGATGCAACTGATGTCACACATCTAATCCATCAGACAAATGTGAAGACAATTTGTACATCTGCGGTGGCCATTTGCTCAGGACATCTGAGCACAGGGCAGCTCCTCTGGAGCTATTGAGCTTCTCCAACAAGCCTGCCAATTGCCTGGAACTCCTAGACTAACGGCCGAAAAAGCAGCAGGACAGTAGATGATGTATGAAGATTTGCTGCCAAATATGGTGGAGTTGGCACCTGTGACTTTGGCTCAGTACTGCAGCTCCCACTGTGAAGATCAGCGATTATTGCTTTAATAAGCAGTTCTTAAGTGAGGTACCTGATATCTGTTGTTGCAAGAGATGGAGTGCCAAAAGAACAAAAAATGGGGATGTTATAAAAAAAACCTAATCCTTAAAGCTCACCATTTAATTTACCTTGGGTTTTATTATTGAAAAAAATTCTTTTAGTTATTTCACCAAAAAGCAGTACACACAAAGAGCTTTCTCAGTGGGTTGCTTACTGGTTGAGATTTTACAAGTTGCCAAGAGTGCCCAGATTTCTGAGTCCCATTTTACACGAATCAAAACTGCAGAAGGTCTCCAAAACTTGATACTAACCTGTTTGCAATAGCACAAGAGTGTTCTTCAAAGGAAGATATCACCACGGGGTTGGTTCATAACTCACTGATGCCAGCAGGACTCTGAAAAGATTCTTATTCAAAAACCTCAATTAAAGCCTATGTCTCTTTGAATATCAGAAATGGATATGCATTCCTGTAAACAAGTTATAGGTAGGTCCATTCTGTCAAGTATGTATGTAGTTTCTCTACATTAACACTAAAAGAAGAAGGAAAGGACAGGCAATGTGATGTTCAGCAACAGGCTACTTGCTGTTTTATCTCTACAATGGAAACATTAACTGTACGGTCCGAGACTTGGCAATAATTAACCCAGATGTAAAGAACAAACATTTGTCTTTGAATTTGTGTGCTGTGCTTTTGAATAAATGTACATTAGTGAATGATTTTATATATGACTCATAAGTGTTGTAATTGGCTGTGTATTTTCCAGTTAATATAGATACAATTGGAATATGAAGTTTGGAGAAAAGAATACAAGGTCAGTGTTGTAAAAAACCCTGTCCTTAAAACAAGAGGTTGGATCTCTTAAGATTATCTCAAATAATGTCTCTTTCTGCAGCACTGGATGTCACATTCTGTAGTCAAGTAAAATCTCAGAACGATGTCACTTATCGCATATGCAACTATTATTTCCTGGTCCTATACAAAAGTCTCCAAAGAATGTTTCCATTACTAAGTGGGGAACAGAAGTTTACAAAGGTAGGTTTGTCTCAGGCTTACCAGCAGATGGAGTTGGAACCAGGGTCTTGATATGCACAGTCATTAACCTGAATAAGGTTCTTTGCTGGAATAGCAGCAAATAGCTGGTGTACTAGTGACATCTCAATTTCTAATAGAACAAGGATGCAAGATGTAAGTGGAGAAAGATTTTTATCCAAATGCAAGTGAGAAAAGACACTTGAGAAGGCTGGAATCTGTGCTGAAATGTCTAACACAATTTGGAAAAGGTAAGAAAATATGGCTTTTTCCATTCACAAGCAACTGACTAGGTTATGAAAGGGATGTGTAGGGCTTTAAACTACTTCCAGAGAAAGTAAGCTTATGACAAAAAAAGCACTGTGCCAAAGAATACATTGTTACAGATCGTCTTTACATACAGTCAATTATTATAGTGAGTTTCTGGCTTATCTACATTTTTTCCAACCTTAATGATTCTACGATTAATAAAACCAATGACAAAGTTGTTACTTGGACAGTCTGGAACTGAAACTTTAAGAAGTCACTTAATAAAAGCAAGAAATTAAGAAGACACTAAAAAAACCTTAAATTTCCCCTTCTTCCCTCTTAACTGACAATGCTTCAGCTGTAGTTATAGATGCTTCTCACCTAAAATAATAATGGAACAAAGAGGCTAATTGCTTCCACTATCATGAAACATACGAAACAAGACTCATGCTCTGACTATTGCATTCTGGTATGAGGACATTCCGTGAGTCTTTACATTGGAAGATGTTCTGATTGCAGACCACAAACATCTCGTTAAAATTCTTGGAGCAGAAACTGATTATCTGGCTGATACATTACAGAAGTGGACATTAAGGCAAACTTCTTATCATTATGATATCATAGCTAGGTTATCTGAAAAACAAAGTAAAGCTGTACTTTTCCTGTTGACTTTTAGAGATGAAAAGGTTGCCACAGAGGATCCTTCCACTTACTCCTCCTGCCTCCCTCCCCTTTTGAGGAAGTGCAACCATGTACCTTAGAAATGAGTCACAGCAGAAACGGAAAAAGTCCCTCAGCATGATCCTGCTGCCCTGCAGCCTGTGTAGGCTTTAAAACCTGGGCAAAGTAGGTGAGAAGTGTTGCCATCTGGGCTGGCAGGTTTTTATACTCACTTTGTACAGGTGCAAATGGTTGCAAGGTGTTGGGCAGTAAAGAAGCAAGAACAGCCCGTTCAGAAAGGTTCAGAAATTTGTGTACAAATCAGTCAAGCCATCCAGCTCACCAGCAGCCCCCAGATGAACTCGGTCAGAGTCCCTGCCGCACTATCTCCCTCCAGATGTCCTGGTAAATAGGTAGGAGCAGAGTCAGAGACAAACACAGAAGTCGGATAATTCTCAGTGGCCCACCTGGGTACAAATTTTAATATCAGCGAGACTGGAACTGCTGCTATGAAGGTGAGAAAGAGGTTTTTTTTGATCAATAAGAGGCTTAACCACACCTGAAAGGAAATTTGTGTGATCACCTAAAACTTTTGCTTAGTATCCTCTTCCCAGGTGCTCTACCTGACCACAGGGAACGCACCTAGGAGCATCCTGTCACTAGGCAGAACAATGGACTCTAATTAAGTGGGATGTGACAAAATCCCTCAGAAAGAAAACTCAGCCTGTCATTTACAGGGAAGTTAATCAGATGTATTCAAAATTATGATGGAGTCAAGCCTTCTTAGAAGCCTGTGAAATAATTTGAAAACTCTTTGTTTTCACTTCCATCCTGCCTCTAATCTGGTATTCTCCCTTAGAGATAAAGCCTGGAGTAAAAGGTTACTTTATCCCTTGTGATCAAACATCAAACCTTTGCAGTTTGCCAAGATCCAGCTTCTTGCCCTGAGTGGCAAGCACATACCTGAGTCTCTCACATCTCTGCTCAAATGTGTTTCATAAGCTGGATACCTCCCAGTTAAATTTACCTGCAGTGTTTAATCTGGGAGGAACCATGTGGATGCATTTATACTGGCACCTTAAGCAACACCAGCACACTGGCATGCGTAAAGGCATTCAGTAAGCTACTTTGTGAATTTATCAGAGTACTCCTTGGAATACTTACAGCCCAAGCCAACTGCACTCTCCTAAATTTCTGGGCACAGTCAGGAAGTTAGCAAAAGCCAAGAAACATTCCCAAGAGACCGTTTGCACCTGACCATCCTGTTCAATAGGAGGACACGGCCAGGCTGTGCCAGCCCCAGCACTGCTACACGTACAAGCTGAGATGTAAGCTCAGAGCTCACCTGCAAGACAGGAACCCAGAACAAATGCTGCAGACTAAAACCTTTCTTGAAAGAGACAAAGAGGAGGAACACCTTTGGTTTTACTCCATTGCTCAGTGGCAGAACCTCTAAATCAGGGTAGGGGAAGAGATCCTTGGAGGATGAGTATCCTTACTCACCCAGACATGACTGTAGGGAATCATGTTCATTCATGGTCCCTCTTAGCACAAGAAAGCGTGAGGTCCTGTATGCAAAGGGACATAAATTCAATCACCCTCATTGTCGAATTGCTTAGCACCTGATTTTTTAAGTCATTTCTCAGGGGAGGAGAATAGATTTGGACCCTCGTATATCTCCCACACTGCACCTGATCTGCTTCAAGAAGGAGGGCACCACAGACATCCTGCTTCAAGAACAAAAAACCTTCCAACTTATCACCAAAAAAAGACAGTGCTACTTCAACAAAGACAACCAAACTACAGGTCCTGAAGGAAGGGATTTATGTTACTGATTTCAGGAACATGCAGGTGTTCAGCATTTGGCAAGCACCAGCAGCTCAGAGTGCTGCACACAGGGGTCGTCACTCCTGAGCATCTCTCCTCAGGGTGCTCGGGCACCTCCTCAAGGCTCTGGAGCTCGTTCCAGAGGCCAGGCTCCTTCAGGTGCATTAAGGGTAGCAGGACAGTGATGTTCTTCTGCAGATCTTAGGCCAAGGCTTATCTGAGATCCAGTCTTTTCTGCAAATATTTCCTATAAGCTCACTTGGATACTTTGCATCTCCACATATTTCCATAATACACGCTTTAAAAAAAGACGGTCCTATTTCTTTTGTCGTTTATGTGCATGTAAATCCAGTGAAACTCCACTGAAATCAGTGAAGCAAAAGTGTACATAAACAACAGGAAAAATCAGGCTCTGAATTTCTTGGTTAGAATTCTCGTATGTGACAAATTATTCTGGGGCCCTATTTTGGAAGTATCTAACTTGAAACAGCTTTTTCAAACTGGAGCACTTAATACTGTCTAAAGATCTGTCTTCTGTAGGGCACCCAAAAGTTAAGTTCCGAGTATTGCAAGTCACTCTTAAAAATCTTGGCCATTTTTTCAAAGGATGTGTCAGTATCTCAAACAGATGCAAAAGCAATGACCACTCAAATAGTTTGGTGTTTACAGGTTCATCAATCAAAAGGAAACACTTTGATCACCTGACATGATTCAAACAGCATACTTGATATCTGATACCAGACCGAGATCATACAGATCTAATAAACTTTTGGCTCCTGCAAATTTCTTTTAAAAAATATAAAAGAGGATCAGTTATAAAGAAGTTGATTAATATGCACTCTGCTCAAACAGTCTTGAACATCTGTGTATTAAATGCATTTATTAAATTATACCAATCTGTATTTTAATGAGTAAAAGATACTTATTCTGCCATCCATCAAAATAAACTCAGGAAATACTTAACATTATAATCATTTTTCTTGTTTGAACATGAGTTATGAAATATGAATCCCACACTAAGAATGCTGTACTTGCCATTATGATCAAATATGTTTTTACAGGTGCACCAAATATTCTGTTTTCATTTCATTCTCAAACTGTTGAAAATATAAACCACGTTTTATATTTCTTAGGTAGGTAATATTGCCTTTTTCCCCCCACATGGCACCCATTATTAGTGAGTTATTACTGTGTCTTTTTTCAAACACACACTACATATCCTAAAGTTGCTTAGTAATGAAAATACAGATTTATGTAACATCTAGTATCAAATAACATTTAGGGCACACTTTGGTATTGAAAGTTTGGGGCACTAATAACTTTCAAGTGCATGTTAATATTGCCAGATAACGCATATACAATCTGCTGGGTCAAGTTCACTCTTTTACCACTTTGCTTTTTTCACCCGAGGAAAGCTAACTTTTAGGTACAGCAGGATTTAATATATGCATGCATTGAATTTTTGTTTCTTACTGTTCTGATAACTGGTCTCCTTTTGGAGAGAGGTCTCCTTTTTTTTTAAAAAAAAAAATAAATAAAAAGGAAAAAAGCCTGGCAGACAGACAGCAAGCCCAGCTGGGACAGCAGGTGAGCTAAACTGTAGATTTCTTCCCAGTATCAATTTGACACCATATCAAACACTAAGTACAGTCATTAAAAAAATTCCTTCCTTCTATTTGTAGAGTGAATAGCTGGTTAAAGACAGAGCTTAGTGCTGGAAACCATATTCTCAAAGAAAACAATATTTGGGAGAGCGCAATGCAAGCTATGACTGCAAGGCACAGAGCTGCTCAGCTGGTATCGAATCCACATGCCTCTGGTGGCTTCAGTGGAGCTACAAGTCCAATACAGAGGTTTGGCACTGGGACCGTAATAAACAGGTAAAACTCACCACATTAGTAAGTGAGGCTACAATACTACTTTCAATAAAGAAATGGGAACTTCTCCATTGTTCTCAGTGGGACTAGGTTCAAACCATGAAAGAACGTATCAGCAGTACAGCCAGCACGCTATAAAAAAGGCAGTCACATTCTCGAGAGCAAATGTAACCACACATTAATCAACTTTTTTTTGTAAAACAAAAGAGTAGGAAATAATCTGGCATTTTATTGGCAAAAAGGGGAAAACTCATCAACAAAGCCATCACTTCATACAGGTGTAACTACAGCGCCAACTTGCCACCATGCCAAAATCACAGCTGAGGCCATGTCACCCTTTTTCCTGGGTACATGGAAAACAGCTGATACGAGGAAAGAGGAAAATAGTGTAGAGGCAAATACGTAAACAGAAGTTATATGGTGAGTGAAAGAGAGCAGTAACTCTGTCATAGACAATTACGTCCAAACATGGCACTAGGAATGGGAAAATTTACTACTTCTAACTTAAAGACTATTTAGAAAACTAATTTTCTTAAAAGAGATCTCATTATTGCCACAGCATTTATGATTTTTACTTCCTATCTGATTAGTCCATATCATACATAACATTGGAAGTAATTTCTTGTTGAAAACTCCACCATTTTTATCCTGTACTAACAGTTTGAGTAGATCTAGAAAGTGAAGAAAAGCCACTGGTGTGAACTCTTAAAATATACAGGCCAAAGGGCTCGAGCAATAGCTAGTGAATCATATTCTTAACTGCTCTTTGCCTTGAACTTACTGTCCTTAGAAAGACATTCAGTCTTGATTGAAAGACTTATAATGATGCAAAGAAGCTATCACATACTAATCTGAGTTATTACAAATATTACTTATGGCCATTGGAGGATCTTCCACCTTATTTTTAAGCACCGTTAATGTAGAATTGTATTCCGAATGCTACATTCCAAGACTTATGCACCAGTCTTCAAAGACAAGAAAAAGAAAAATAAATCTGACAGAAGAACACAGCCACTACCTGATCCGCCAGAAGCATCTGGAAATCTAGCAAGTTCCTATTTGTGGCCCACCTACTTAAAAAAGGAGTAGGCAAATCTCTCCAGCTGGCAAATCCCACATCCTCAATTGACTTTTCAGTACTATACAGAATAAAGCATGGGCATATGTACATGTGTGAAAACCCACAAGGAGCAGTTTATTTAACCAGAGAAGGCTTTTTTTCCTGACAGGTGTGTATTTCTTGACTTTATTATTTCAAAAGCACCTTTCTGAGTTGCGTTCTATGGGTAGGTCGGAATATTTGCAATGTCACATTTACTCTTTAGTTGGGAAGATTAACACAAATTCATGACTAAATGCAAATAAATTCTTCATGGAATTTTCTCTCCACTTTACAATTTCTAATCAATACATCAAAAGGAAAAATTTCAACTTGAGTTGGTGGAACGATGCCTGCACCCCAGATTATTTTAGGAGGAATCCCCATCAATCTATCAATAATGAAATCCACCCCTGTCAGCTACAAACAGGGCTTTAACAGCCATGATTCTTATAAACTCCTCAGCAAATTCAGAAAAAGAAATCTTTATTAAGTAGCAACCCAAAAACTAAGCATAGATTGGGGATGTATCAGAGATAATACTTAGTTAAATACTGAACAAAGTTGTGTCAGGAATATTGAGGATGCTTTAAGTCAGTTACTCAAGTCATTGAATTCTTTTGGGGTATGTCCTTCACTGCAGGTCTCTCAGCATTCAGTTTATTTTTGATCATCTTTTTCAGGCCTGCAACACATATGAAAATTTAGCAATTATTCTATGACAAAGCAGGAAACTCACATTCTTCTATAAACTTGTGAAAGCTGGAATAGCTTGCTAATTTCTCTTCCTTCGTCTCCACCCTGATTTGTAAACCAACCAGCATAAAGTGACATAACATTTCAGGCTAAACCAGTAAAAAAGTAAGTGAGCGACTCTTGGACTATTTCTTAGCTGACCCAAATCTGGAAGTTAAATTCTCTGCCCTTGCTAAAGAGATTGCTCAACCTTCTGTCATCATAAGGAGACTCAAACAGAGGAAAGCTACACTTCCAAGTGTGGGTGGCTCTCCTGTTCACATGAAAAATTGTCAGCAAGAGTTTTCTTTCTTTTACTCAAGAGGACACCAGATGGCCGCAAAAGATTTTTCAAGGGAAGTATTTGTTAATTTAATTAATTTTTAAGAGAATAAAATAAAAGAAGTAAATAGCAGTGTGTTTATCAGTGTTCCACAGAAGTAGTAACTGCAACATCTACAGGCAGAGGAATGCCATCAGTGTAACTCCCAGTTCCCGACACTCAAGACACATTGTCCTCACCCAAGAATGCAATCAACAGTCTTCAGAATCAAAAATGTGGTTTTCTACTTGTAAGCCTTTTCCTTTGCCCCTTATAGGCTATCATGAGTATCTTTGAGACATTCTCCATTTTGGTGTCTAGTGGTCATGAAGTAAATGTAAGTTTTAAGTAGAAAGAAAACAGGCTAATACTCTTAAGTGAACTGGCTACCACCAAACTATTACATCTACTTGGTTTTATATTTTTTCTATTTTTCTTCTTTTAAGATTGATGCTCCTAATTATTTACTTGTCAAAGAGAATTTAACCTCCCAGTGTCCCAACATATACTTCACCAGACTTCCACTCTTCACATACCTGTTTTCAGCTGCCATCTGAGGTCTCTGACAAGCTATATATTACTCAAGCTTTCTAATCATTACATTAAATAACAAGTTTTTCAAGACCCTCTGGAGGCACATAATTAACACAAAGGTGTGGAAAATAAAAATCATGCTAACAGATAAAAAAGTATCATTTAACATGAAAAAACCTGTTAGAACAAATAACTCGGAGCAGAAACATTCAGCTCCCATTGAAGAATATACCTAGCAAGTAGTAATGCTGCAAAAACTTTGGTATAAGTGGCAGAAGCAAATTCCGTGCAAGTTTACAAAGTTATATGTCTGTAAGCAGAGGCAAATACAGTTCTGAACTACATATATAGGAAAAGGAATGTTATTTTTCCTTTTATATCCTGGAGTTTTCTATTGTCCTGTCCACATTGGTCCTTGGAAGTTATTGAGAAATTGGAGGGAATTCACAGGAAAAGATGTAAATTGTCCAAGGTTTTACAGCAGTTGATTTAAAATGAATGTGTGAATGTCAGAAGGTTAAGCGCTAAGCAAAGAGAGAATGCAATAACAACATACATATATTTTAAAGTCTTAAGCACTGAAGTTGTAACAGAAGTATTTAGGATGGTATTCATAGTTTAATGGAGGAGTAGGGTGGCAGCAGGAAAGTGAGAATTCAGGCAAAATTAACTGAGAGACCTATTTAAACACAGAATAGTTTACAAAAGAAAGTAAAAGAAGCTTCAGGATTCTAATATTTAAATGGGAATTTAAATCCGAAGTTATTCTTCAGAGAAGAATTTCATTTTTGCAAGGGAATAAACTAGTCACTGGTGTTTAACCATTCTGGCTTGGTAAGTCACATCTTTTCAATATTTGGAGACACATATGCCTTACCATAAAAGACCTGGTTCACATGTTCAATTTTTATATATGTACAGGTGCAGAGCTCCCAGAAAGCAGGAAAGGTATTGCACATTTGTGAATCATCTAAACTGCACATGTATTACTTCCACATACCTGAATCCTGGATTCATGCTGGTCTTGGAACCAGCAAACTTACAGCATGTGCATTACCCAACACAAGTCCACCCAGAAGTCTCTAATAGTTCTAAATTGGGGCTGTCAAAAATGATGTCTGAGAACAGGCTACTTTTACTATTAACAGTTGTCCAGGTTACTTCTGGTTGCCTTTTTCTTCCCAAGGCAACTTGGGGGTATACTTGCTTTGAGGGCAACCTCAACTACTTCTCAGACACCATCATTCTTCACAAAAGGCCTTATCCCCCCAGCTCTAATGAGAGGAACATTGCTGCAGTAGATCCATTGAAATACTTATTTTTGTTTGTAATATCTATCAGATTTATATCTCTCAGAAGCCATATCTTGTCAAATCTATCTGCCAAGGAGACCATTGTTGTTTATTGCCTGTATGCTGTCTTTTTTATTTACTACACTGAGAAAAAGCAACTGACAAAGAGCAGACACAACAGAGATAATGCAACAGTAGAGGAGATAACCGTAATTGATAGGTATTATTTAGCAATTTACCATAAAAAACTTTTAAGTGACACATCAACTGAAATTTTATCTTGGAGATAGTTGAAAATAGTCCCTTAAGACAAAGGAGTAAGTGACTGTTTATAAGAGTTGGTTCTCAGCAGAGGTTTTTGGGAAGGAAATAAGCATTCTTCACCAGTTGCACAGCATATTGCCTTAGGCAGAGTCCATTGATTGTCTTATTATTCATTTCTGTTCATTTCTGCAGTTGGTTTTGGTGTTGACATGAAAATAAATGAATAACAGAGTATCTAAACAAATGTTTTGTCTAATGGAGATCTCATAAATGACATGCCTGTTACATAAAATGTCAGATTCTCTTCTGTCGCTGTGTTTTACATCAAAACAAAGTATGTGATTTATGAGGAAAACAATTAAATGCAACCAAAAGAGCATGGAAGGACTCTCCCTAAATTCCACACAGCTTCAAAATGGATATTTTAGGAAGACATAAAAGTTACTGACAAAAAAAAAAAATTTAACCTTGGAGGGCCCATGGGGATATTAAGAAACTTAGACCACTCTGAAAAGAAAGACTTCGTACAAGCTCCACAAAGCACTTGCGAGGAAGATGGCAAAGCAAGAAAAGCCAAAAAAAGGACACATAAAGTAGATGTAGATTAGATTACAATTAAGTTATCTATTAATATTTTGTAAACAAGACTACAAGTCCCCCAAACATATAATTATAGATACAAAAAGTTTCAAAGTTACCAGTATTTCTATCATCTAACTTACAGATTCCTTATGATGTCAACAGAAGGAAAGAGAGATTACCACAAAGAATGATTGAAAAAATCTAAGTGAGGTTTCTGCCCTGAATTCTTCAGTGGAGTCTAGAGAAGGACTTGCAGGAGCATGGATTTGCAATGCCTGGTCCTCTGTGTCTCCTCTTACTACAACTAGGAGAGTAAGCACCCATGTCTTTTCATATCCTAACATCTTGTTGAATGCTTATAACTTCAAATATTCATTAGACTTGAAGCGGAATGGTACAAATTCCTGCACTATGTCTTGTTGACTGCTCTTCCCAGGTTTTCATTTCTGACTGGTCAGCAGCTGCTCTCTCCATTGAGTATGAATATTACCAACACTCCCAGAATCCTACTCCATCATGAGAGCCCGTGGTGCAACTTATCTGCTTCAGAAAGCATTTCTAATTCCTCCTGTCTTCCAGGGACTCATTCTTGTCCAGACACATGACTACACTGCACACTCTGTGCGTTACAAAAGATGTCAAAAAGCTCGGTGCCTATAGTTAGATGGCATTGAGAACATAAAGGAAATCTTTTTGTTTGACAAAACTAGGACACCTACAGATCCATTTGGTTTGTGCCACTCAGTGCAAAGCATAGATTTTATTCTGATCAGTTCCTTTCAGATTTTTTAAAGGAAAGGGACAAGTAGACCACTGGATGAAGTCAGGGAAACATTCTGGACCAAGTCAGGAAATAAGGTCAAGTGGTGGGATGCTGAAAGCTCTTTTTGGGATGAAGCAAAGGTTGTTGATCAATACTTTTGTTGAGGCATAATATCGTAGGTTCACATGTGACTCGATTTCAGACATACGGTATCATGGCCCTGATTGGCTTCATTTGGGGCCCTCACCCTTACCCCACATACCTTCAGTCCCTACTGAGCTGTGTCATTAGGTGTATCTGTCTCCACATCTGACCACGGACCCTGTTAATTCACACCCAGACCTGTGGACCCAGTTCCTGGCTTGATCTTGGACGAGCCTGGGGATCCATGTGTTGGACCCTAGTTACCTTTACCAAACCTGATCCTGACCCTGACTCACACTCCTGGCTTCACCCCAAGGCCTGCCACCATGGACTTTCATGATGACCTGGAGTCCTGGTTGATCCCAGCTGCCATCCTTAGGCTTGCCTTGCTCCTTTGCTTGGAGGCAGTCAAATGGGGCTGGCAAGGCCCCTGCCCTGCTGGCCATGGCTCCCAGCTACCCAGCCCTTAGGGAGCAGTTGACCCTCACTCGGATCCTTATACCTGGCCTTGTAAGAGCACTCCAGTCTTCCCAGCATAAATGCCTAAGTACTAGGCTCCACTCAAGATGTTAAAAGCAGGTGGTCAATAGTAGCTGTATTGTTCTCCCCCATGCTCTACACCCTGCTTGCCATACACAGAATTGCCTCCTGTGTAGAAAACTTACCCCATGTTAGACTTGAGGGGCCTTGATGCCTCATCTTCTGTGTTTCAAGAGAACTCTCTTCAAGCAGACTGTTCAAAATTTTCCATGTCTACCTTGGAACTGAGTCAATGTACAAGCAGGGATGCAAAAGTCACATGGCCAGAAGAGCAGAGAAGATGACCAGCAATCCCCTTGGAAGGGACACATGTGGGGTCCCAGATCCAATTCCCCAGAACACGCATTGCATTACAGAATCACAGAATCACAGAATCACAGAATGTTAGAGATTGGAAGGGACCTCGAAAGATCATCTAGTCCAATCCCCCTGCCGGAGCAGGACACCTAGATCAGATCACACAAGAACGCATCCAGGCGGGCTTTGAATGTCTCCAGAGAAGGAGACTCCACAACCTCTCTGGGCAGCCTGTTCCAGTGCTCTGTCACCCTCACTGTAAAGAAGTTTTTCCTCATACTCAAGCGGAACCTCCTATGTTCCAGCTTGAACCCATTGCCCCTTGTCCTATCACTAGATGTCACAGAGAAGAGCCTGGCTCCATCCTCCTGACACTCACCCTTCACGTATTTATAAACATTGATTAGGTCACCCCTCAGTCTCCTCTTTTCCAGGCTAAAGAGACCCAGCTCCCTCAGCCTTTCCTCATAAGGGAGATGCTCCATTCCATCTCTAGATAAAAGAAATAGAAGTGGTCCAGAGATCAGACACCACCTGTGCTCCCTGTTACACTCCTATTCTAACAGGTACATGAAGATTGCTTTTGCCTTTTTTATCTCTTTTCCAAGGCATTTGAATTTATAACCACACAGGCAAGCAGTTACAAATGTCTTCAATCTCAAGAAGAGGTGAGTTCCCTAAGGAGTAGAGTATTACGAAGGAGACTCTCCAGTGATTTCGGTAGAGTTTGAGTACCTCTATTTTATGAAGGGTTAACACGCTTATTTTAAGAGAGATGCTATTTAGAAACCCCAGAGATGAATTTATAATTAATTTATAGGTAACACATTAATTTAATAAGCTGGAGAAAAATGAGTGCAGGAAAGGTCTTACACATTCTAAATAACACTTTTAAAACTCTATGCTGTAACATTTAAAAAAATGTACCACAAAAGTATAAAGTAGAACTCTTCCACACACTCATAGAGTCATCCGAAACTAACCACTTTTCAAAGAAAGAAGAATCTTGAATTAAGAAGGGTATGAAGTATAAACTAATGCATTCCCAGTTGTTTAAAATTTTGTCAAACAAAAGAATTATACAAAACTAAAATGTGGGTAAATTGCTGTCAGTGATATCTACCAGTGTGTTAGACCAAAGCAAAACAAATTTTAAAAGCTGAATTTAGAAGAATTTTTAATTACAAAGTCAAAATGTGCATTTGTTTACCTGGGTAAATTGAGGCATATTCTATTATAACCACTTAACAATAATTCCACCTATGCAGTTTTCAGAAACATGATGATTTTATTCCTAAGTAATTTCTAAGAAGATTCATTCATTCTACAATCATATTGACCAGAGGGCTCTAAATACATTTTTACTGAGCAGCTGCAAAAGAATACTTAATACCAAATACCTATACTATATACACCAATAACGAGACCTTACAGTAACTGTGGAATTTTGTGTCTACCAGAAAAAAAATCACAGTTGTGCATTCTTACTCTGTAAGAATGTATATTTGAACTGATTTAAGTAATATAAATTTCTACTGTTCAGTCATGACACTTCCCTTTGATTGAACTATTTTTGGCATCATTGATAGTCCCATAAATTCCAAGCACATTAAAACCCCACTCACAAACCGAATAAAAATCTGGACGGAAGAGGCCAGATTTCAAGTTTCATTTTAATATGAAAATTGTTACTTTAGAATTCTATAGAATCAGAATAAATACATCATTGAGCCTTATTGTTTTAAGTAATTTGATTTAGTACAAGATCTGATATAAACTAAAAAAGAAAAAAATAACTTCATATTGCTTTCATTTAACTTCAAACTCTGCTTTGAATTCACAGGGTTCCAAAATTCTTAAGTTGCAAAGCAAGTAAAAATTCAATAAATTCGTAAGAAACATGTTATGGATAATTGCCTAATTAAATTCCTGAGGCAGTATGGGTGTTCTGTACTGCACTTACCCTAATATTTGCCCACTGCAAGTGTTCATTAACCTTTTATTTGATTCTGTAGTTTCTCTCTTTTTGTGGGCTACATATTACGAAAATAATATTGCTAGTGCTCATCTACATACTCAGAATATACTGTGTTCTCATGATTTGTGCATTTCTCTTCTCTAGCTTGATGAGGTTCTCAAAGTCACAAGCCAGAACATGGCATGAGGATTGGCGAAGAGTGTTTTCTGAAAGACTGTGTGCTGGTTAGAACTGAAATTACCATTTGTTTCAGAATGTTCCAGGGAATGATTGCCCACTGAGATAATGTAAGTTAAGTAAAAAAAAACTTCAAACAGAGTTTAACGACGAAGTTGTGTCGTGTATTTAAGGAAAATTCGATGTATTTAATACAGTGTCCTGTGTTGCAGAGTGCAATACTAGTCTCTTTAAAAAGCTTTTTCTTCCTGTTTTTCTAATAGTACCATAAAAAATCATTGTTACAATTCATCATTCGAAACAGTCAAGGATAGCATTTTATAGAAGCACAAGTAATTATGAGGAAAGGATATGTTATAGATACTAAAACCACAGTATAAAGGCCAAGCAATGTGAAGAAAAAAGCTTTTATTAAAGAACATCTAGTTCTGACCTAGAGACCCTCAAAATCATTATGATCACCCCTACCTCTGTTAAAATTAAATGGTTAGGCCAAGAAACATATTATAGTATCTTCAGCATAACTTTTACTTTAGAATGCCCTCTTCAAAGATCAAATCATGGCAATATCATCAGTATATGTGCACAGAATATCAATATTTATGAATAGAAACCGCACTCAGTCTATCTCCCACTTTATTTTACTCTTCCTTTAGCTTCTTTACTTTTAAGAACTATTTTGGGCAATATTTAGTTTAGTTTTAGTTTAAAAATTATTGAAACAAATTCACTCTGGATTAGCCTTTTTATGTACTGTTGCTAGAGCTTCTAGAAGTTTCAACTTTGTCAAACTGGATATTATAAAATCTTGTAAAAACCACAATAATTGTACCAAAGAGTACCTGTCTAGGACAGGAGGTGATAAGTTAAGGAGCCCAAAAGACAGAGAACATAAAATAACAGCGAGAAGATTATGGACAGCAATTGCTCAGTGACCATTCATAACTGATCTGCAAAAT
>NW_010127973.1:44614-46915 GCF_000699245.1 Pterocles gutturalis | reverse complement strand
GGGGAGGCAGGGATACTAATGTGTATTTGAAGGGAACACAAATGAACACAGTTCTCTGACTACAAGGGACAACTCATTGACAGCTCACTGTAATATATTCTACATTATTTTACTGCCTTCCAATGTCAACTGTTGTGGAAAGTATTTTCAGACTTTTTTGTTAGCTGCCATTTTAGCTTCACTTGTTTCACAGTGAAAGGCAAGAGAAGAATATTTGCAACAGAAGCTATAAAATCCGAGACACTTGTAGCAGGAAAGTGTTATTCAAACATGATGGAAGATGCTGAACAAGATGAAAGCACATGGGTAAGTGAATAACTGTGAGCTTGCAGTCACTTTTTTGCTAAGCTCCCGGAAAAGCAGCACTGTTTCGGAAGTCAGCTGGATGTGAAGCGCGCACTGATCTGTAATGGATGTGGAAAACTATGGGGCTGGGATTTTTTGAACATTGCTTAAGTGGTTCAACAGTTGATAAAATCAATGGGAATTCCACGTCTCATTTTCAGAAGTGGATTTGAAAACCACTACTTTAAGTGCACTTTTCAACTGGAAATATGAAGCATTTATACGATGGAGAATGCAGGTTTTTCTGTGTTCTCCTGCTGACCTCCCCGGCACTGATGAGAACATCCTTCCATAATGTCCCCTTCACTCTGCATCCACTTCATTCTTCTTCTCCATTCATAGACAGTCTTTTTCAGCACAACCTCCATGGTTTTTTTCTATTTTCCCCATCTTTTTATCTTTTTATTAATTAACAGGTGAGCATATATATTATTGAATATGAGTGTATAAAAAAATAACATTAACATTTTAGAGTCATATGTAAAAGTGAGGGCATGCCAGAAATAAGCTTGCCCATGCAACCTCAACTGATTTATCTTGGGTATATGCATTTTGATACAGGCTTTAATTACACGATCACAAATAGCACCCCAGCCATTTCACTGCTCACATGGATGATTCTTACTTAATGAACAGCTGTTCAATATTTACTTCATTGTTCAATACGTGGTCCCATTGTTCAATGGATGGCCTTATGCCATCTTTGTTGCACACTATTCAAACCCTTCTGTAATGACATTTATTAACTTCCCCATGAGCTTTATTTTATGATGCGCATCAGTATAGTTTTGAAAGCCTTAAAAATATTAATTATATCCACGATATCCACGTGAGATGATGGATTTTATGCACATCCTACAAACGAGGAACCGAAGCAGGGAGATTACAGATAATAATATCCATGAATTTTGAGTATCCAATCTGAAATACCTTGGCTTTGATTTACAGCTCCCATTGACCTAAGTTGCAGCTGGGAGTCTTCAGCACTTCTTCAAATTTGTCTCCACAGTCTGAGGCTGGGTACCAAGAAAATGAAGCACTTTCTGTTAGCAGCAAT
Organism: Pterocles gutturalis; assembly: GCF_000699245.1. NCBI lineage: Eukaryota > Metazoa > Chordata > Aves > Pterocliformes > Pteroclidae > Pterocles > Pterocles gutturalis. Next base: position 45,513 of record NW_010127973.1, on the reverse strand, counting down.
GTATGCAAAGTTTGTTTTAAGCTGCTTTCCCAGTATCATATATCTGGAGTTGAGATGGGAAGACAATTCAATTGTCTAGACTAGCATCCACATATTCATTACGAGGCTCTCCCCTTCTCTTTCTGAAAAGCTTCAGCTTTACATTCCTTCCCTCTTCTGCAACAAATGGGTGATGAAGACAACCACATCTGTGATACAAGCTCCAGAGACATTATCCCCATCCTCTCATTGAGACAGAGATCCTAGAAGTAAAAACATATGGATCTCTAACCAAAATTGTGCCATGATACATAGGCAAACATTTAAAGTAAAATTTCCTACTCTTTGATGCCCTGAATTTTCAATCCTAATAATGTCTCCCCTCCCACTTCCAGTTTTCCCTATTATTGACTCTTTTCCCAGGTAATCTCAGTTTCCTCTCTCTAGTTTCTTCTTTGTTTTCCTTTAGGTCCCCCCTATGCCCCCAAATCCTTGTTTCTCTAGATAGATTGTTTCAGTCCAACCCTTTTCTTTCTCAAATTCAGCTTTTGTTCCTATTGCATCTGAACATGAGGTTCCTTCTTTATATTTTTGTGATAGAAGGGTTATAGCTGAAAACAGACAATTGTCCTAAAGAGAATAATGCAAGACCAGTTCCCTGCTCTCGTTTCAGTGCCCATGTAAGTCAATCTTTGTTTCTATCCCTGTGAGCTAGGGCATCCTAGTTTCTTGGTGAGGGATGGTGCCTACCGAGTGGAGAAAGATCTAGGGACATTGAGATAACTGAGGATGCTTTGGAGTTTTTAATACATAAAATTTAAGAGGTTTTATCTGTATCCTCAATGAAGCAGCAAAATCCCATCAAAGGCAGACCTTTTCTTGCCAAGCCAACCCCCTGAAAATTTCCATTTTTCTTTCCC
>NW_010127973.1:0-44592 GCF_000699245.1 Pterocles gutturalis | reverse complement strand
TTAGGAGCACTGGCACATTTAAAAGCAAGGAGTTCAAGAACTTCAGTGACATGGGCAAAAATACAAATTTTTTTTCCTTGCATCATTCCTAGAAATGGCGGAACTATTTTGGCTGGAGCTTTCCAGAAAAGTACAGCCTGGGACAGCTACTTGGCATGGAAAACTTCAGTCAAAACAGCTACAGTTTGGCACTATTATAGGCAAAATCAAGGTTTCGTAATAGGAAGCATTAGGTAATTTTAATAATAGGCAGTTCTATCACCTATAAAACCTTTATACATAACAAAATATTATGTGTGCAAACAAACATCAAGAAAAGTCCTATTAAACAGTGTCCTAGTGAAATGAAAAGGAGGAAAACCAAACATGCAAAAATATGAAATATCACATCCTGAGCCTGAAAAATATATACTTCTCCACCTTAACACAGCAAGTGTCTTGAGCTTTCTTCACCTCACTCCAAAAACAGAACAAAAAACTGAACCTTAATCTGCCAGGAAAAAAAAGAAAAATAAATTTTAAGTTAAGAGTCCTTGAGCTTCCTTGCTTCCCTGTATTGAAGAACAGCTAGTCTAGGGCCTAACCTCTGGCATTCCTCTGTCTGCTTTAATACAGCATAACGAATCTGCAGATAATGTATTTTCATTTTCTCTGTGCATTACAATCTGGTGAAGCCTTTTTTTTTCATATCTCTCTCTCATTTTCCCATTCTGTCAATACTCAAAATGTCGAAGAACATCTGATTGCCCTGGATTCCAGTCTTGTGGTCCAGGACTTGCTTCAAAACTTTAAAATGTCTTTTCCTGACTTTTTAAAAAATTCATTACGAAACACTGTCCTGGAATGAAATACAGTAGTGATATTCAAGGAATATAATTTTGGGGTGCTTAAGATAGTTAAAAATCGCATTTATTCAATAGTTCCTACTTTTAAAGACAAAGAGGGTTTTATGACTGCCTAATCTGTCTTGCACAACATACTATAAATCTCCCACAATCATTTCTGCATTATTCACATAATTTTTTTTTCATTATTTGTTACAGAACACAATTCAGAATCATATTCACTCTGGATTTAAAATCGTCATGTAATGGCAAATATACCACAACTTTGGAACGGTGGATTTAGTCATGAAAAATAGATGATCCAGCACTCGCCCTACATTGAAGGAAAACCCCCAAAGTCTTTTCTGTTGTACTGAGTGCAGCAAAGGATTGACTTAAATAAAACTGGTCACAGGCTATGCAGATAGTTCAGATTCATATCAACTAGCAGAAAATCCTCAGGATGAAAAGAGTTATCTAAATTAAAGGGTTATATGGATATATACCATACAACATAACTTGTAAATACTGCTTCTATTGTTTACCATAATCCTAGGCAGTAAACTCACAGGACCTTGCTGGTTTAAATAAAATGCAAGAAGGAACTGACTGAAGGATACATTTTAACAGCCCTCTGTCAGAGAGAGTTAACACACTTGCACCTCTAACAACAGCATTTTTATTAAATCTTTATTATGTTGTATTAAAAAAAGTCCCCTTAGCCCTCAGGTAGTTGGTTGATGCTGAGTTTTCAAATGAAATATTTATTAAGTTCTTTGTTTAGAAGTTTAATTGTATCTTTAAATGACTTTCATATGTTTATATGCTTTACCCTCCAATATAAATGCCATATGATGCTCTATCACACAGTCTCCGGAATAGTCATTATGCATTTCACCATCACAACTGTTACATAACAATAAGCAGAAAAAAAGGACAAAAGGATGACTAAGTTAAACCAGATCCTATACATACTTATTTTGTTGGTAACACAGATCGTATCTCCAGCAAAATGTGCTTCTAATCATGTAACATAGCATAGTACTGTAATACTTTCCATATTTAAACTTTCAGTCAATGTATAATACTATAAAAGATACTAAAATGTACTCTGCACTGACCTTTCTATTTCTCTGCCATGGGCGGGAGGAAGAGGAGACTCTTACAGATAAAGAACAGGGGTGTGTTCACCCCTCAGGGAATGAGGAAACCCAAGGTCTATTCCTTAAATGAAATTTAGCTTTGCTTTCACAAGCGCTGTAGGGATCCAGCACTCTGTGGTACAACTTTCAAAGGAAAAGCATGATTTAGGAGATTTATTATCTTTCCAAGTAATGGACGACAATTTTTAAATCACCTTCCTGATTTAGGAGCTAACATGACACCTACTGAAATGAAAGCAGGTTAGAGATCCATGTCACTTCACGTGAAAGTGGTGCTGCATTAACTCTGATCCCACTGTCTTGTACAACACTCTTTGGGTGCTTCCTGTAGAGCAGATTTTGGCCATCTGCTCCAGACAGTCTCTACGGTTAGTCTTCAAGGGGTTTAGACCAGCTAGATGACACGATAGGAGATCTCAAATAAAGTTGTCAACAGTTTTACACATGCAAGACACTCACCCATGCACCTCTGCACCCCTTTTCTGACCCACAGCTAGGGAGTGATATCATGAAACCACCTCAATTTTGTTGTGAAAAGTGATACGAGGCAAACTTGAAGGAACAGAGGAAATTGTGGGCAGGATACTTGCTTTGATAGTTGTCAGAGGGGATGGTGAAGGATATGATATCTGTGGCCTGTATGACCTATACATGACTATTATACAATTATAGGTATTAATACATTATGTCAGATCACAATGCTACTTGAACACACCCTGCAGATTTCTTATTTGTTGTTCAAGTACTACATTAAAACCCTGCAAGGGGAGTAGCAGCTCACAGCCCATGAAAGCCATCAGTTTTGCAGAGCTGGACTGAAAAAACCCCTCTGGATCAAGAGGACAGCCTGTCAGTGTACGACTGTGAATAACATTCCCCGTCTTTCTAAAATAGCCAACACTGCCTTGCTAAATTTATCTTGATGACAATTTTCATTGTAACAAATGGTCCCTAAAATCTTTCTTTCCCATATAAGAAACCTACTCCAGTTATTATACTAACAGCCAACAATATCTGAGAAATAATCTCACCATTTAAAGTAGGAAAGAGTATATAACAGTATATAATATATAATATAGAGTATATAGTCTATGTGAAATAGGAAAAGCTCTGGAAAGTGCCTATGAGGACCACTAATTTCAGAAATGAAGTTAAAGAGGGTTAATTCTTTTTTTGTAAGTTGCTACTACTCTATTGCAAAGTCATCCACCTGCAAAAACTGACAGTTTTGCAAGTTTTTTATAAAATTGCTCCATCAATATGTATGTAACTTTGAAGTCCTCCATGTTAATTACATTGGAACTCTTCTCATAAGAATGCCTATTTTAGAAAGACATGATCAAACTTGGTAACCTTTTATGTCACACCAAAAAAACCTAACTGCAAGCTTTTTCAATATTTTATAGTGTAAGCAACATTTTCTGCTCTAGTTTTACACCCAATCAACGAAAATATTTCACCAATTTCAGTAACTATTTAGTTAAATGTATCACAAATAAAAGATATTTTTTTCCCCTATTTTGTTCCCATACAAAGGCCGGATTTTATTCTAGTCTCACTGACATAATTTTATTTATTTCACAGTCACTACTTATTAACACCAATTGGAAGAGAAACAGAGACATCAAATCAGAGTTTCCTCTTTTTTTCCTTGATGCAACCTGATCCTTCTTGGTTTACCATGGAATGGTTGCATGGTGAGAGAGACAGATTTGCTTGTGTTTTTAATAATGTGTTCTCGTCAGAGAGAGTCAATATTTGCCCTGCCCAGTTTGGCTGGCTTCACTTTAAAAATCCTTAATTTTGGTTTTAAAAGATTGGAGACGGTAAAGAACACATTCGTTAGGACATTGCTACCACTGGGGACATGTGACTGAGAGGAACATCCATTTCGTCAGAGGGAATGATGTTATGCAATCTCTTTTGCATAGTGAGCAAGTTCTGCCCTAAAACTAAATAAAGCCCTTTACATCCATGGGAATGTCATCCAAGAACATGATGCTTAAAACCCTTTCAATTCTCCATGTCAGACTTCATGACCATTTCATCTCAATTTGTTCTTGAGCCAACACCATCCAATAGTCATTCCTTGTGCGTATTCACCCCTTTCTGATACAGCACAGCGAGTGTCTACCCCTTGCCTCTATTTCCTGCACTGAATAAGCTTGGTACTTCTATCTCATCTGATAAGAACTTAATTCCCCTTATTGTAGTGGACTTTTCTGCTTTCTTGAAAATGCTTACCAGAACAGTACACGCTATTCCAGATAAGGTCTTATCAGAGAGCTGTATCAGGACAAATAGCCTATCTTTATGGAAGAACTATTTTGGAAGTATTTCAACTGAAATTTAATGGAAATACCGTTAAGCTTTGTTTGGCTTTGTAAAAGGTGATACAAAATACTCTGAATCAGAGCAGCTGAAAAAATACAGCCCTCAGCGATGCTCCTGAGAAACAAAAAAATTCCCTTTTGAGAGGACTTGGTTAATTATTTTGCTTATTTGTGACCCAAAACGAAAAGAAAAAGCAAAAAGCACTGTCATTACTCATTATGTACACAATTTATCACAGAATACAGTTCTGCTCCTCTGCTTATTAAGCCTCTCCCAGACAATCTTTTGTGTTCTGGGCTTCTGAAAAAGCCTGAAGTAAAACTGATGCTACCTAACTGAATCACTGCAGTCTTCTCCAAACCTCTGAGCTCCCTGCTGTTTTCTCACCGGTATATTGAAGCTGATTTAGGATTTTAAATATTTCAGGTGCTGCTTGAAACAAAAGAACATTATTATTCATACATCTCATGGGTTACTCTCTTTTTTATTATGAAAAAAACCCTAACAATTTGTACTTCTTGTTGTATTTCATTGTGCTCAGGCAGGAGTCTACCTTGCTGACCTCTCCAGAGGAGCCTTCTGTTAGTGAAATATTACACATGGCATGAAAGGGCGAGCACATGTACCACACCAGAATACAAAGGATCTCTTTGCCTTTTATTTTTCTCCTTCTCTGACTGATGTCTCCTTTGAGAAACTCTTGTGGGCATGTGCTGGTGCAGTTGCAGTCCTCTGCTGCCCCAATAGCGTGTAGGTCTGTCAAAAAGATCCAGGTGGGTTGTGTTGATACTAGCTGAAGAGACAAAGGCTAATTGCCCAGTGATCCTTGGAAGCCATCTGGAGGGAGTCAGCTCCAGCAGTTAGCCAGGAGCGGCGGGCAGGGACAGCCAGCAAGAGTTTCTCAAAGGAGAGATCAGTCAGAGAAGGAGTATGCAGCTGTAGAGCAGGGAGGTGCTCTGTTATTGCTCTTGTTCTTTCTTCTTTTTTTTTTTTTCCTGTTTTTTTTGGAAATAAATTAGACTATTATTCCTTTAAGTAAATCAGGCTCAGCCACGTTAGCCCTTTGGTTCAGCTCTGAGAGTTATGTTGGAACCCTATGCTGAAAATCAGGCTGTGATTTTCAAAAAGACTGAGGACTTCAGACAGACAGAATTCAATTAAAAGCTGGGGTACTTTATGTCAGCATCTTTTGAATGATTTTCACAGTCGTGCAGATGAAACAGAACCTGAGTTTGCAGTGAGACATCTGGAGTAGCTGAACCATATTCCTATTCTTCTGGGCTCCTTCACCTCTTTTGTGCTGCAGAGAACAAACAAAAGGGGAGGACCAGGCTGTGCTGTGTCAGGCACGTTGTTCTTCACTCTCTTCCTTCTCCCTCCTCTTCTCCTGTGTCACTGCAAGAGTGAAAGGGGATGTAATCCTAACATATGTCCAGGGTGGAACAGCAACAAGACAGTTTTTGCCCATGGTAGAGAGGAAAGGTTCAGTTTAGTTTTTAATTTGCAATTAGTTAAGTGGAGATCCCAAGTGTGACAAATCACGATGTCACAGGCCGAGATCATGCCTGTGGGACAGTTCAAGCAGGTTCACAGGCTTTCTTTACCACAAAGTCCTCGGACATGTCCCACCACTGCTTCATGGCTCAGCCCCACCAAGCTGCACCGCTCCCAGGCCTCCTGCTTGGTCGAGTGTATTTCTTGAGGAGCAGATGCTGGAATCTGAACCAACCTGAACTGATCTGAACTAGGTAGAGGTGGTATCATGTATTAGTGAATTGCTATTAATATCAGTAAATAACTTTACAGTGCCTCTGTCTAGTGTAAGAACGTTTCCTGGGTGTAGGCATATGGATGGCACAAGAGGCTTCCCCATGGGAGGGTGATACTAACATCAGCAATGGCTATTCAATTTCCAGCTTGTTAGCAAAAAGGCAATGAACTTTCCTAGATAAACTTTTCCCCTCATTTTTGCAAGCCACAACCCCATGCCTCGACCCCAAAGCCCTAATCTTTTTAGCTGGGGAAAAAAAAAAAAAAAAAGAGAGGAAGAATATTTTTCTGATGGGCTTGTACGGTTAAAACTCATAAACAGTAAAGAAATCTATGTGCTAAGGTTCCAATAGAAACAGAGACTTGGCTGACTTCTGTAATCTGAACTTTGCATTAATTAAGTGTTTTGAATTTTATTAGAATAAATTAGCCATCTCATTTAGTCGAGCATTTGCCCCTTTCCAGTCATTTAAAAAACCATATCCAAGCTGATCCGGGTTCCTAACCAGAGGACCAAGAAGAGAGAGAGGAGGATGGGGAGTTGAGGCCAGAAAGATAAGCAGGGATCAAACAGAAAAAACAGTTGCCATCTGCCTGGGATTTGCATTTGGATTATGTATCTGTCTTACCTTGTGAGAGCTGCACTGACAACACTCCCATCTTAATCCTGAATTCAGATATTTTACGCATGTATTTTTTCATTGGAATGTAATTATTTTCTGAAACTAAGAAACATCAGATAAACATGGTAACAATTATCGGTGCTTTGTTCCTGCTTTTGTTGGATCTTGGAGAGGCACTTGACAACCCAGACCAAGGCTACTTTGACAATGTTTGAAGAGCTGGTTCAGCCATAGGTTGATGTCAACTGCACTAATCAGAACTCTATCAGCCGATAACTGTATTCATATGTTGCACTACTCTACTCAGACACGCGTGGCAAACTCCTTGGGACACACAGGGTATTCGACATTAGCTTTCTTTTCTAGGCAATTTATTTTGACACTATTAATTCAGCTGCGGTGTCACTCTAATTTTCCCTTCAAATACAGATTCACCCGCTCCAGATAACACGCATAGAAGCATGACCGCCTCACTCATTTTGAAACCTTGGAGAAGAGTTCATTGTTACAACACCGCAGCCTTGTATGGGGACGGCAGAAGCAGGACGTACCTGGTGTTCAGCTCCCACTTCGGCTACAGAGAGCCTGAATCCTCAGCTCCCATTTCCCAGCGCTCTGAACAGCAGGCTACGCACCATGCTGTGTTTGTGCAAGCTTGCGAGCATGGACGCCTAGGAGGAAAGGGGGAAGGTGTTGAAATCTGCTCTGTGCCGCAGCCAAGAATTCAAGATTCATGGGGCCAGACAGACACTTAACCAAGTCTGATTGTGTAATCCGTCGGGTGACCCACAGCCCCGGGAAGCAGAAGCAGAAGCTGCTGATCTGAGTTCCCCGTCTTCTCCTTTGACTTTGTCTTTTAAGTGTAGCTGTAGCTCCTATGCTTCATGTTGGATTTACCATTGCCTATGCATCAGGCAGCTCGGGCCCCATGCATTGTTTTCTTGTGTAAAAGCTACACAGCCTTCTGAAGACAAGGTTTCAAAACATTCAGCTGCAGCAAAAGGTGCGTTAAAGCACACGCTGCAGCAGAACTGTGAGCACTTAAAGCTTTCACCAGAACATTTCCGACCCTACAGCTATCCTGATTACTATTCTTGCATTTAGATGTTTCACATCAGTTGTTGCAGGCAACTTCATGTTATTCTGGATCTCATCTTAGACATCCACAGCTAAACAGACCTTTAGCTCCTGCTGTTAACTCTTGCAGTACCACAGTGCTTTAGGTTTTCTACTGAGGCAAGGAGAGAGTCTGAAGTGAGTCCAGTAGTTTTATTACTTTGCCACTTAGGATGTACGTGTTCCCATTCAGGAATTTTAAATACTGATAGAAAAATTGAGCATGTTGAAATATTTCACTTCTCTTTTGATCATCTGGAATACTTTTCCAAGTGCTACATGTAGCTTGAAAAGCAATTTTATGCTAAAAACTGAAGTGAAGAAGTGAAACAGAGAAGCTGCAAACAGTTTATTTTCAAAAAGACATTGTGTTGTCAGAAAATTGCTCTTCAGTTTTGTCACTTGAAGACTCATCTCATGGGAAGCACAAGGCCCATGTTAGCAGGGGAAATAGAGTACGCTGAGCAGAAACTGGTAATATCAATTGCCATCTTGGCCTCTCCAATACTGTTGTGATAGCGGCAGAAGAAACAGGATTTCTTCCAGGTTTCTGACTCAGCCATGTCCCTTTACCCTCTGCGTGGACCTGAAGCCTGCAGCCAAAGCCCATGGCCTCAGGCATTTCAAAGAACACATGCAGTTTAGCTTCTATAAAATTTTCTAGAGTTACTATTTCATATTGTAAAATACATTTCTTTTATAACACCATACCTATGACATGGCATGGTCCTGACCACAGTCTTTGTCCTGGCCCAAGGCTTAGGTACCAGCAAAGCTGCGTTTTGCTCGGTAAGGCTTACTCTGGTGTATCTCACTTAGAACTTTGTTTGCAAGACAAAGCTCACAACCCCAATGCTCTAGTTATCTGTATCAAGTTACTCGTCCTGTTGCTACACAATGAGGAAACTTGGTATCAGTCTATTTAACATGGATTGCTCTACAATTGTAACACACCACAAAAAGATTTCTGAATGCTCTGTTTATAATAACAAACAGGAGTTTTGTTTCCACCCAATATTTTCCATGACGTCTATAAAACACTTAATGCTAGTGAGAATGCTAGGATGCTGAGATCACTGTTTGTCATGATGACCTAGATCATTTTACAGTTTCCCTGTGCTCCCTGCTCCCCTATCTGTTTTCTCTTGTCTTATAACCAGACTGTGAATTTCTCTAAGTATCTTTTTCTTTATTTCTACAGCACTTAGCATAACAGGATCCCAAGGATCTCAAACGTTTCAGTAATACTGTAACCAATAATGATATCTTTGGTGTTCAGTCCAGTGTGTTTTAGTTGCAAATCTGTAAAGACAGGGAAAGAAAAGAATTATCCCCACAGTTCATCTTTTGCACCTCCTTTCCATATTGTTCACACGGTTGGCATCACTAGGTTTGGGTTGACTGTGTGGTGAGCCCAGCAGTACAGTTTTCTCCAGCTGAGCTGTTTCCCTGCTGTACAAAGCAGAGCTCAATGGGCATTATTATCAGGAATGACATCGACTATGGCAGCCTCTGCCTCCCTAGTTATGTTTGTATATAATGGTTTTTTATTTATTTAATTGAGAATACCCACTCATAATAAATCAACTCAAAGTCATTCCTCTGTTTGATCTAAAGATCCTCACCAGTACCAGAAGTGTGAGATTACACCACCTGGCTGATAAGAAAGCATCAACTAACTAGAAGCAGATTTTTACACAGAGTAGCCACAAAGGGAAGGGAAAAGAAGGGAAGGGAAGGGAAGGGAAGGGAAAGGGGAAAGGGGAAAGGGGAAAGGGGAAAGGGGAAAGGAAAATGCAGAAAGCAGAGAGAGAGATGATAAATCAGCCCATTGATCAGTAACATCAGCGAACTCAGGAACTCGCTATTAAAAATCACTCCTGTAGATGGAAGGAACTGAAGAATAATCTCAAAAAGCTTCTCATGTTAGGTTTTGTTTCCTATTTTTAAGTCAGATTTTTTCTATATTTTTTCCATATGCCCAAAGTAGGTTTCTTAAATTACTATGTTTAGAAATAAACACATGGAAACAATAAACATCTAGAACATTAGCTTGAATATTTCCTTAATGTATGCATATTTCTCTCCAATTTTCCACATGAAAAGAGACTAATTCACTTAAATTTCTTGGGATCCACCTTCTGTCAAAGTTTCCATGATTTCAGGGTTACTCAGTAGTTGATCAATACCATTGAGAGGTAATACATAGAGTTGTGGACTTACAAATTCTAAGTCAGCTGCTCAGTTTGTGCACAGAAGAACATTTACACTGAATTCAAGTGACCTTTGTCAATTTACACAGATGAGAAATGGCCTATTATTTCTTTTTCTTATAATGAAAAAATAAGGAGAATATTATGCATATAAAAGTCACTCCTAAAGGTATACAATAAAGGTTTCTTCAAAGGTTTTTCTACTTTGGGATAATTTGTGCCACATTTTTTATATATTCTTTGAAACTTCAATGTGCTGGTTTATATTCCAGTTATTTGAAAATGTAAAATTAACTCACATCCGCTCATGTTCACAGTCTTCCTCTGCATTAATACTGAAAGCAGAATTTTGTACAATATGAGCATTCCCTCACTGTTTTTTTCTTGCATTCCTGGAGCAAAGAACTTGAACCATCTAACCCTGCTGTCCCCAGCAGTTGTAAAAGGAGACACATATGACAGCACATGATTTTGGCTACTTTTTTAGTACCTTCCCTTCAAAAACTCTCATATCCCATAGCCATCATATGAGGGATGCCAGAGAATACATACCTGTCTGGTCTTTCTAATATCTGTCAATGGACTGTTGTCCATTAATTTGACTAATCCTTTTTTGAACCTGCTGACAGTGCCTCCACGACATCCTGGGAAAGCAGATTTCAGAATTTCATTACCTCGTTTACAAAGAATAACTTTTTCTGGTCTGTTTTCCATTTTTTTCATTATTATGCTCTGTGACAGTTCAGATTCTGTATAGGTGACTCATGCCAAATTCTCACTGACTACTGTTATGGATTAGCAGACGCAAGGCAACTCAGAGAGACTATGGCTGGTTTACTTTTAGTATTGTAGTGACAACAAATTCCCTGGCTGGAAGGAGGGCCTGGCCCAGTTGGCAGGAAGAGGTAAAAGGGAGAGGATGTAAGCACAGCAGCATGCACTCCAGGTGCCATGAACAAAGACAACAGGTCACAGGCATCTGAGGACATCTCATGGTATATTAAATATTCTCAAGGACCAGTTTACCATATCATTGGGGTCAAACAAAGAAAAAAAAAACCTCCTGAATTTGAGAGTCCTTCCCCTGTCACTTATATTGTCATAGAGCTCTAGATGTTACCACCAAAGACTTTATGCTGTTCTAACCCAGTGGTCCCCAACCGTTATGAGATCATATGCCATAATACTGATTAGAAACAACCTGTGCGTGCATCCTCTTTTGGACATTCTGTCTGATTGATTTCAAATGTCTTCATGTCCTGCAAGCATGAACAATGCCAGAAGACAAAGAATCTATCATCTCGCAAAGCATGGGATGAAAACTTTGTCTGTTCACAGGCCAAATATCTTATACCAAGCACTATGGAGTACCGGAGCTTGTTTACCAACCCCCATAGTTTATCAACTGACAGCTACAGTTTATCTCTTAGAAAGACTTCCATTATTTATCTGTTTTACATGATGTCAAACCCATTACAGTTCTCACTGCACAACACTCACTGTGAATTGCATCACCGTGAAAATCAAGCTGCATACTTATGTATTTTCTTGGTCTTTGAATTCTGTGCTGTTGTGTTCTTTCATCCCTTTCCATTGTTACAGTGAGAACGCTGGAATATTAAATATTTTGTTCTCTGTACACAAAGCTGTGTTTTGATACTTAAAAGTACCTTTCCAGTTCTTAAAGGGGGACTACAGGAAAGATGGTAAGGGACTCTTATCAGGGAGTGTAGTGATAGGATGAGGGGTAACGGCTTTAAGCTGAAGGAGGGCAGATTTAGATTAGATAGTAGGAGGAAGCTTTTCCTGTGAGGGTGGTGAGGCACTGGCACAGGTTGCCCAGAGAAGCTGTGGATGCCCCACCCCTGGAGGGGTTCAAGGCCAGGCTGGATGAGGCTTTGAGCAACCTGGGCTAGTGGGAGGTGTCCCTACCCATGGCAGGGGGGTTGGAACTAGGTGAACTTTAAGGTCCTTTCCAACCCAAACCATTCTGTGATTCTATGCTTCTATAAATCTGTTAATTTGGTTTATACATCATTGAACTCCTATATGCTTTATTTTCCAATTTGTGAACCATTCTTTCACTTCTTCTTAAATCTTTTAGTTCTATAAAATATGGACATGAGGAATGGACAGAGCATGCCAGAAGTGGTTGTATTGAGTGCAGAAGCTCAACGAGTATACAGAGAGAGAACACTGTCCTCACTTTGCCCACTATTTGCCAGGCTTTATGTCACCTAAGAGCATGCAACTGCTCTTCATCTGTCCCTGGGATAGCTTACTACTTGTTGCTACGGATTCATCATTATGTATACAACTACTTTAGCAGTGATTTTTCATGTAGGAGATTCCCATTGATGTTTATTTTTAGGCATCCAGTTTATTTTCTTATGTTCCGTTTAAACCAGAATTTTCTTCATATGATACCTTCTTTTTCTGTGATCAACTGCCAGTGGTCCTCCCATAGAATCTTATCTCTCTATTCTACCATACCCCTAAAGGTTGTTTCATGTAAAGGCTATAAAAATGTCAACATAGATTAGCTACATTCATATTTTTAATTATCCAATCATTTGTGAAGGACCCGCTTTCAACTGAATGGCTCTGCAATTGCTTCATTCCCTTCACTCATTGCTTTTATTAAAACCGACATGCTACACAGCCTCTTTGACAGCCACACAGGAATCAGACAAACAGAGGACAAGGAGCTGACAGAGTTTCACCCAGGTGTTTTGACATCATCCCATCATATGCACCTCTCTGGAATATAGAGTTATGACTTTCAGTCCTACTGCAGGATAATCAGGTCTGTCAGGTGATGCTGACTGTACTCTTATAAATGGAAAAGGGATTTGCTCTGTTTCAGATTTACTAAGTGAATTTTAATTTGGGCAAGTAATAATTTTCTAGAACTGAACTTATGAGTTTTATGACTTTCATAACTTTTGATATCATTGTTAATGTCTCAAAATTTAATATTTCAAAAGCTGCAAAATCCTAAAGTCAAAAAAGGAACATTTGAATCTTTTAATAGGCAAGTTTGTTTGACAAACACGTAAGAATAAGCTTAAGGTAGAAAATTAAAAATAGGAAAAAGTACTTATTTTCAAAAGCATTCACTGGAAGAAATTACAGAGCAATATGATATCTATTTTTCCTCTTAGTATCTTCAGATCAAGACTCTTCCTGCAACTACAGGTTAACTACCACAAGGTATCATACTCAAGAAGGAGTAATTGTTTGAAATTTATCATATATATACTGCCTAATAAAATTATATTGAATAATATAGCATTATTCTGGTCATGAACTCCATGAACTTTACAGGATATACTTATTGCAGTCTATGATAACAAATTCAGTTATTTTTAAATTCACATGTCATTCTGATGCAGTAAAATATATTGTAGAAAGGCAAGCCCAGTAAATACTGATCTTCAAATTTTTGGGGAAAAAAATATTCCACACAAAAAAGTTGAATTTTTTGACAGAGCCCAGCAATGTTCTGCCAAGATGTTAAAGTAAAAAAAATACTCCATCTGGGCAGAGGTGTATGAAGTACTCTCAGGAGAAAACTTGCTTCTATGACAGTAAAAGAATTACTCTGTTCCACATTTTGATCCTTTTATAAAAATAAAACTTTCCCATTTTTTTTCTAAACTTTCTAAAACCCATTGAATATAGATTTTTTTGCCCAATTAGATTGGGCATGTTTCTCTGCTCCATTTGCTTAACTGCTCGACTGTTAGGAATGGGAGACCTCAGCTTTCCCATGGCTTCCAGTGGGGTAGTGGGTTGATGGACAGGGCATAGATGGATGGTAAAGGTTGGTCTAGTTTACTGACTGGTCAGAAGAAAAACAAGACTCCTGCTCTCGGAGCATTCATGTTTCTCCTGTTTGCAGGACAAGGTCTTGTTTGCACTCAACAGGTGTGGTGATGTAGCAGTCCTGACCTATTGAAGAAGTGTGTTCTCAACGCTCATCACATTTTAAACTCTGGAGACCGCAGGCTGCAGTGAGGCAAGAGACTCATTGCAATCACTCCTCCTAGGAGCTTTGGTTTCTTTTGTGAGCTGCAGCATTTATTTTGTGGATGTCAAGAAGATGGAGGGGATGGTTTGTTAGTAGAGACTTACCCTAAGATACGCAAATTGAATCTCAGCTGAGGAGGAGCGAAGGCTGGAGGCAATAAGGGCTGCATTCTTATGTCTGTCTCAAGGGAACTGCAAACAATACTCACAAACGTCTGATAAATGAGCAGAGGATCCGGGGCGCAGACAATGAATGATCTTTTAACACCATCCTCCAAATGTAAGTAAGTACAGACTTGAAACCAAGCCAGATCAGTGGCTGTGAAGGTACACACAATATGGCTTGGTCAACTCATACTGTGTGAAAGGTGTATGTGATGTGCCATTATCTTCCTCTTTCAGTTCTAACTGGATGTTTCCTTAATTGTTAGCACATCACTTTTTCTTTTGTTTCTCTTTTGACTACTTTTATTGGGAAAATATTCAAATATTTCCCCTTAAATGGAAGCCAGAAATCAACTTCAGATACAGTGAGGTCGGTCTCTGGTAGCAGATGATCCTTCCCAGCCCTTTCACATATCCCAAGTAAACGCTGCAGTTGGAGTGGAATACTTCAGTCCCACAGGTTCAACGCAAAACAGATGTTAATCTACAGGTTGTATTTTTGCTGGTAACATACTTTAAGATACTTGAGTCACCACATTCAAGTACAGAATCGGGAAAAAAAGATTTCAGATGGAAGCTAAGTCCCCTGTAAGCATCCCGAAATACAACAGCTATTCAGACTGTATGTTTCCCCTTTCAGAGACGCACACATGCAAACAGATCGGAGTGCTCAGAGCATCCTCCCAGGCAGTACACAGCTCAGGAACTTCAGTCGTGCCTCTCTGCAGAAAGCATCTTGATGGCCCCATTTACAGCAGTAATGAAAAAGAACCACGACTTATTCCTTGCCCAGCTAACATGGCATTCCTCTGCCCAGCTGACAAGCTTTCATCCATACAACTGAACTGCCTTACTCCTCAAACCAGGTGGCACCTCTAAACTGTTTTCTGGGAACCACCTCTGGTATATGCCACCCTCCGGTCTCTGTTCAAGCATCACCTGGAAGACAGCCTCTTGGCACAAGTGAAAAGCAGACGATCCTGTGGCAATGCCATGGCCCAGTGCAGCACTGATCATTTTATTAGTAGAGATGGAGCCAATGCATCTAGCTCAAATTATTTAATGTCAAAGTGTTCAGTAGCCATGAGCGCCCAGCCTGGGATACCTTCAGTACTGGGTTGAGTGCCGTATCATCTAAGCTTCCAGACAGAAATACTGCAACGAACACGTAAGCAATGTTTAGGATGATGCTCGTTTATCAGGATGAATGGCCAGGGCAGTTGTGCTTCAGTAGTTTTTGTTGTCGTAAGTAAACCCTGTGGAGCTGTATTGGTCAAACTAACAGACCATCCATCCAGTCTGCCGTAGAGAAAAGAGACTGAGATATCTTTTGTCCCTGGCAGTAATTCTTCCATAGCAATACAATGCAGTTGAATGGGTGCTTTCCAAACACAGTGTACACTATTCTCACAAGTCTGGAAAGCTTTTATTTATCTGTGCACAATGTTTGTTTTTTAATTGGACATTATGGAAACTCTGACAGTAACGTAAAAGATGATTAGCAATAAAACAAAATATAAACCAATGGCTTCTAAATTTAATAATAGGCTAAATGTCTACATTCAGACATGGTTAATCAAAACCAGTTTGTAAACTTCATTTTATTCAGGTCAGCCAGTCAACAGTACATGTAATGCATACTATAAAACTGATTTAGGGCTTTTGGACACCCAAGCATCTACATAAACCAAGCAAGGATTAACTAGGTCTGTCTACTCATAAATTACAGCACATTGTTTTTAAGTGAACAGGACAAAAAGCAACATGCCGTGAACCATCTACATCATGCTTTTTTCTCCTTTGACCAATTTCCCAGTTACTCTCTCAAATTATCACTCCAGTTCCTTCTTTGTTCATCCCTGTATTGTTTCCATATAACTGTCCAAATACGCCTGCAAGGCAACTAATCAAAAAAGGCTGAAGCACAAGAACATTGACCACTTGATAGTTTGCCCAGCTTATTAAAAATATGAGTTTGACATCCTGCAGCATGTTTTAACAATTGGTTCGCAAATTACAGCATGGCTAAATACAATTAAATTCATTCCATTGTACACAATAACTATTTAACATATGCTGTGAATCTTGTACACAGATCAGGACTCTGTCGTGTTTCTCTACAGCTGTTAGTCAAGTCTTGTTGCCTTGTGCTACAGTCCCATCAGATCTCGTAACATAAACAGGCTTGGACTGGGTCATAGCTTGGTTGGGACTTTAACAAAAAAACCAAAACAAAACAAAGCAACCCTCAAAAGCCCATTCAGACGTTTTTTGGAAGCAGTGATGGCCTTCCATAAGCAAAGTTCTTCACTTCTCTGTACTCACTGAAAATCAGCGGTGGGTTCAGTCACTGCTGTGCTTGTTGACGTGATCCATCTCTAACCACTGGATCAGTGCCTTGCCTCCTTATCTCAATACCTGAACACCTGCAGAGCTGTAGGCACTTACCGCTTATTCCAACCCCAGACCTTGCATAACTTTATAGTACTTTTCCTCCCCTTTCAGAGGTTGAACCTGCAGAGTACATCTTTTATCCAGTACAATCCATGTGATAATATATTGGCTCACACGAACTAACATGATACAGTACCTGTCCCACAGATATTACATGCCACTCCATATGCACCAGATCTGAGAAGCACGCGATACACAGCTCTCAGGGGATATGAAACACATGTGGGTCTCATTCGCCACTCTGTTACTCCAACTGTACACCATTGCAACTCTAACAAAGTTACACCAGTGTAAAACTGTCCTACTGAAGTGAAGGATTAAACCCATATGCCTTTCTATATGAGCCAAATTTATGGGACAAAGTTATTCAAATAAATTCAGTAAACATTCAGACAACTTCTGAGTCCTATACCTGCTTAGTCCTCAGACAGTACTTTTCCTGCATCAGGAAAAGCTTTACCTTAAAGACAGCAACTGTTATTAGTTAAAACGATGTCAGTAACAATCTGAGTTATTAAACAAAAAAGCAAAAAGATTGAGAAGATTTGTGACCTACAAAACATTTCAAAAAAGAAGGCATTTCCTCAAACTCACTCAGCCATGATTAAAAGCCCTTTTGCCTGCTTATATGCATACCTCTTTGTATAATTAAAAGCACGACCCATCACCATTGCAAATTCTTATGATTTCACTGTGCAACTTTTCAAGTGTTTTATCTGGCTTCTTTCCAGACAGTACACCTGCATATTAGTTTAACAACATTTTACTGCAATTGAAAATTAACTAATTCTGTTTGATTTGAATTTGTATAAAATCCTAAAAACTTAAAAGTTATATGTTTATATACTGTCAGATACTTTTAGCCACCAACAGATAAAAAGACGTTCATAAAACAAATATTGGACTAATTCTCATAAAGTGCCATTTAGAAACAGGGATCTGTTCTGGTCCTTTGAGGGTACACTCTTAACTGAGTTCAACGGACAAACCCCAAAATTCAGATTTACTCTCTATATATATTTCTTCAGAACATGTCACTGTATTCAAAAAGTTGAAATTTCCTTCTGGTTGAAGAAAAATTTTTCAATCAGGCTTCATTTGCTTTCACAATTTTGATTGCTGCTTTTAGTGCTACACAAAAATGCTGAGTCAATCTAATAATAATAATAATTAGTAATAGTAGTAGTGGTAATAATAATAACAATACTAATTTAAATAGTAATAATAAAAATGCTTTATTTGGAAGACAAGATAAAAAGAGTGGTAACTTTTCCTGCTTTGAAGTTATTTCTACAATTCACCAAAAATACACTTCCAAGAAGTTTTGGTCACTTAAATTCTACATTTGCAGAAAGAAAAAAAAAAAAAAAAAGAAAAATAATTTAAAAAATCCAGCCCCAGTCCCACTATGTTCAATTCCAGTGCTACTGAACTAATTTTGATTACTTAATGAGTAATTTTTGTCATATAAGTTATGTCTGCAAGATCAGTTTTTTATATCATCTTCTGACAAGTTTTAGTATTAAAAAGTCAGCAACATTGTTCCACTGTCAACCAAAATAGTTCTAAAATAATATGATTTTAAAAATTCCTTATGTATTTTAATTTCAAACAATTATAGCTCAATTCTGACTATATGTTATGGATTCTTTTCCTCCTGGAAGTGTCTTTGATAAAGGCATCACTTTATTTGGTTTGTTAAGTATTTAAAAAAATATTCTATACCTTCCTACTTATGCCAGCATGTGATTAGATATGGCAATCAATAAATAAACGCTGTGACCAGTTTTATATTTAGTTATTATATATTAACATAGTTCTTAACATGGTAACCAAGAAACAGTAGTGACTTCAGAGACTGGGGACCATAAATAATATCTCATAGAAAAATTATTTGTGAAGTATGTTCATTAGAACCAGAAGGGCATATCTAAATACCAAAACTTCCATGATATGAATACCTTTCTCTTTTTAAAGAATTTTATCTAGACGCTTATTTAGGGTGTGATTCCTCTCACCTAATTTTAATAGTAATGAATGTTAGGGAGTTGATTCAGCACTGAAATTTAGATGTTGCATACTTAGGTGCAGGTGCTGAGCACCTCGGGTACAGCAGGGGACCCAGCGCACCCACAGAGCTGGCAGCTCTGATGTACCATCTACGCTCTTCTGGAGCAGCAGCTGGAGGTCAGTCAGGAAACAATTACATTCCCATCATAATCTGAATTTCCAGTTTAAGCAGTACAGCCCATAGCACTGAAACAGCAATTCAACTCACCCAGAATACTTAGGCCAGGATTCAGTTGCTTAAACATAGGCATCTGCCTCCATTGCAAAGCATGAGGGTCCTCTGAGAGTAACATCCATTCATCCCACCCTCACAGAGATGTGTAAAACAGGACAGACAAAGTAACCATTCCTCTTCTTGAAAACAAAGAGACTTTCACAAAGCTGAATTAGATGTGGACTCGTGGGGTTCCATTCATTGGCCTACATACAGGTGTCTAGCATCATTTTAAATTCCTCATTGTGTCTGAGATGACCACATGGTGATGGACATTCTGCAGCCTTCTCCAGGCCTTCTGTACCATGCAACCAAACCAAGGTCTTATGGTGGGATACAGGTATCAGAAATCATCTTAGATGTCATTTTAGATATCTGAAACTTCTGCATGGGGCTGACAGGTATTAAACAGGCCCTATAAACAAGCCACATCTTTCACCAACTATAAGACAGGTGGGATCTCACAGATGATGTCTCATGAATCCCATCCATACAGTCTTACACCATGGTTCCATCCCTACTCAGGATTGGATCTGACATCCATTAGCTGGTAGAAACACTTGGACTGTTGATAGGAGCTCTGTTGTATGGGAATTTACTTAACACAATTGACCAGTGAATCCATTTCACCTCCTCCCTAGTCTCTAGGCTCTCTCTGGAATCACTCATGTTTCCAGCAGAGTTTTCCCACAGCTCTCTGGAGGAGGACTGGTCACTTCACATGTGCTGCTGTTTCCCAGAACATCAGTCTCACTAGATGATATTTTGCAGTATTGTGTTCTCATGGACAAGATCTTACAACTAATGCTGCTAGAAATATATGAATTTTGTGTAGTTTCACCTCTAAATCCTATAAACACTGAGTCCAGGATTTGGGTTTTTTTTCTCTACATTTCTGAGGCTTCAACATTTTTATATATGATGACTAAGCACCACGCCATGCTCAAAATGTTACAAAAATGGGTAAAGATGGCAAACTTTTGGGTAAGCCCAGCTAGGAAAACAGAAGGAAATATTATGACACATTTCTCGTATATCTGAATATCTGTGTCCTGGTTTTGGCTGGAATAGAGTTGATTTTCTTCTCAGAAGCTAGAATAACACTGTGTTTTGGATTTAGTATGGGATTTGGTATGAGAAGAATGTTGATAACATACCGATGTTTACAGTTGTTGCTATGACAGTCAAGGACTTTTCCACTTCCCATGCTTCGCTAGTGTGCAGGTGCACAAGAAGCAGGGAGGGACCGTAGCTGGAGCAATGCACCCACAATTACTGGCTTAGGATTTAAGCTTAGGTTTAAGACTGAGGAACTAACAGGCCAATGATACATTCCATAACATGCAACGTCATGACCGGTATGTAGATGAAGTTTGGCGGGAAGTTGTCTCTCTTGCTCTCTTGCACTTTTGTCTCTCTCCTGGGATTGAGGTTTTGGGGATTTTGCTCACCTATGGGATCACTTATGGAAGACAGGCCAGGCATTGGTCAGCAGGTGGTGAGCAGTTGTGCTGTGCATCACTTGTTTGTGTATTCTATTATTACCATTATAAGTATTACTTTAATTTTTATTGTATTTCAATTATTAAATCGTTCTTATCTCAACCCACAAGTTTCCTTTCCCTTTACCCCTTCAACTCTCTTCCCATCCCCTGGGCGCGGGGTAGGGTGAGCGAGCGGATCTCTGGTGCGCAGGTGCTGGCTGGGTTAAAACCATGACAATCTGACATCTGAATTGAAATAATTTCTAATTAAAGGAGAATTACATTACAGGTACTTTTAATAATACTGCATACAGCATGAGACATTGCAAAATACAAAAGCCTTTGTGATGCTTTGGAAAAGCAACCAGAATTTAAATGAGATAAAAACCAGACATCTTTTAATCCTTCTTCAAGTTTTGTCCCTTCTTTTCTTCTTCTTCACAGCATGACTCAGAGGGGCAGATCCTCACCTGATATAAAACAGTCAGTCCAGTTTTATCAAAGTCAAAGAAGCTACACTCACACCAAAGGAAAATCTGGCATGGTGCATCTGAACTGCAGATATAACATTAACTATAACTAATTGTGAATGTTGTAGAACTTTCCTTCCTACGCACGGTTATGTCTCTACCTGAATATCCTTCTGCTTTTTATTATTAGGCTCAAATAGGACATCAAAGGTTATTTTTTTTAAATCTACATAGAAAAATGTCTCTCATTTCCATATGACTCTCTAAGCTTCTCTTTAATTTGCTTCTGAGGACTTCAAAACATCTTATTGTCCGCAGTAGAAGAAACATCTGTTGAAGTCATACACAGTTTATTGGCTGGACTCAGTGATAAAAGACAGCATAGAGACTCATCAAAACATTTCATTGCTATCAACGTGAAACAAAATATTACAAAAAGCAAAACTTTTTTTTTTTTTTTTTTTTTTAAATAAGAGAAACATGGGGAAAATTTTGCAAGCCAAACAGACAGGAAAAACTGTGACTTTAATTCATCAAGCCTCACATGACTGGATTTTGTATCCCAGCCAGCTAAGGCCTAACCACGCTACAAAAAATGTTTTTTAATTAGCCAAGAAAGAGAAACAATTTATGAACAATGGTACTGCACTCCACAGGATTTCCTGTTTAGAGGAATTGCTTTTCATACTAGAATTGATTTTTGCTCTTTCTACCTACTGGTCTGTTTTACCACTTCCCTAGTATAGCCTGATATTAATTACTACCCCCCCCCCCCCTTTTTTTTTTTTTGTTTTTGGCCTAAAACACCAACAAGGCCCCAACATCACATTTCAGATCTAAGCCAGCCTCCTAGGAGGTGAGGTGGGAAGTATATACAGTGAATATAGCACTGGCATATATTTTCCCTTTTTTAATAGTCTTCTCCAATGCAGCACCTCTCTGCATTAGGCACAGAGAATTCGAGAAAGAAGACCTCGTGGCAAGCTTACTGAAACCTGACTATCTTACTTGCATGACAATACACAAGCAAATAATTTGGATAAAGTCTCTGGTAATGAAGAGGAAGAATTGCAAGGTGATAAGTCTGAAACTTCATTTCACAAGTTAAAACTTCTCACATATGGGCAAGGATCACCAGAAAGGACTGCATCATCAGAAAGGACTGACACTTGACAAGTGTGGTCCCCTTCAGATATTTTGGCAATTTGATACACTTGTCTATTCAATTTCCATTTACTTGCAGGTCTTCAAGCAGGTTCCAGTCCTGGTCATTTTGCTTAATTATTATTTAGTCTTTTGTATGTTGATATTCCATTTCCTTTTTAATGATACCTTCCTACTTTTTGCTTTTTGTGGGTTTTTTTTCCTCCCTCACACCCAAGAAAATTAAAATCTGCCTATATTCTCATTATCTAGTTTCATCTTTTCCTTTTGCAGATTCTCTCTACTTTCCACCATCTTCCTTACTCTTATGCACAATTCTATGTGATCCTCCTTTTCTTCCCCTGTTTCCTAGTTTTACTTCCTTTCTTATTAGCACTACCTGTTCCATTTTATTTTCCTTCATGACAGTTTTGTCTAGTTTTTACACTTCCTTTTCTGTCCTTTTTTTTTTTTTTTTTTTTTTTTTTTTTTGAGGCTTTCTGTTGTACCTCACTCTCGGTTGTACATCACACACTAGCATTAGAAAGTGTGGAATAAGGCAACAAACGAAATGAAGCCTACTGGTCAAAGCACTGGGGATCTGGTTGTCTCACGCATTTATTTTCCACATTTCTCTCCAGCTTGACGATCCTTTTATTCCTCAATGTCCTTCACACTTTCCCAATAGCATCAGTTGTTTTTGCTTGAGGTAAGCACTGTTTATGCAACAAAAAATGTTTTGCTTCTGCATATACAATTGTGAAAAAGGCCTAACTATTAACTATGAATGAACAAATAGGTTTTGCCTTTTTGTGCCAGATTTCTTAATTCCAAGGTTCAGAGGTTTATGACTTGTTTCTTGCAGTTCCAGATCTGCGGTCAGGATGCCCTAGCATTCAGTTGGAAGGATCTATGGCTTCTTTAAATATTTTTTGTATTTTGCTATTTCAGACAGCTCTGTAACATTTATGTCAAGACTAGATATTTTAATAAACCCATAGTAGCCATGAGGATCTGCTTTATAATCTTTTTTTCTAAAGCAGGTAAGCATTCTGCCTCCTTCAAGGAAGCTACAGAATATCAGAAGGATACTAAATATATTAGGATAAGTCAATGTCAACAATTCAGAGAAGAATCTTTATAAAATTTAGTTTAACAAGGTAAGAACTGGTGTGTTGTAGACACCTACAAAGTAAAAAGCAGAAGCTGTAGTAAAGAGTCATTGCTACTTGCTTCTACTCAGAAAAGTTTGTTTCTGCATTTGGCTGCTTCTAGAGATGCTAGAAATGGCACAGAGCTTCTCTGTTTCTGTATCTGAGTTTCTAACCTCTTCCATAGTTGTGGAAAAGAAAAAAAAAGTCTTACAATACCACTGATTTAAATATAAAAACATTGTGTTCCTCTGCAAAGATGCACACTATAATGGATCTTGGGTTTTAAGGTGCTTATGGATACTTATGGATTACGTAGTGAGTAGAAGCTAAGAGATGCTATCAAGGTTCATGGAGTCAGAGAATGTAGCTGTACTGTAACTTTACAATGAGATTTTTGAAGTCACACTATCGTCTATTCTTTTCTTAAAAAAAAAAAAAAAAGTAGTAAAGCTTGGCATAATAAGTAGCATGCCATATTTTCCAGTGTAACATCTTGTTGAATTTCTACATATGAAGTACCTAGAGCTGTACTATCTAAACTGAGCAACCACACAGTCTTGTTTCTATAACCTTAGTCTTGTACATTGTAAATTCCTGGGAATACAGACCTACTATATTTATGTCTGATATAGTGATTACCAAGCACATCATGAGCAACAGCAAATAGATTGGGTCAGCATTCAAAAGGTAATCCAAGGCAACATACCCACTTGCTCCTGTACCAGAAAGGTACAAGTTTGCTGAGGAAACCAAATCCTGAAGGGACTGTGTGAACCTAGTAGTAACGGGAGAAGCTGCTACAAAATGCCAATATGTAATTAAATGTTGCATTATTTAAAACAAAACAAAACAAAACAAAAACAACACACAAAAAACAGGATCATTCCCCCAGAGCTAAGGAGACCTGAGAATATAAACCAATTTCTGGCTGCTGGTTATTACCACTTGACAGTCTTTCTATAGCCTGTGTAAAATGGAGAGGTAGTCTCAGTCACCTCCTTAGGACTGCAGGCCATAACAATTTCTTTTGTGCTAACTACTCTCTCCACAGGGACTAAAGGTGTGACTTGTCTCACCCAGCTCTATGGCTAGCTGGCAGTTGCCAATACAAAGGAGTCCCATGCCATTCCATATGTCTTATGGCATCTCATCTGGCCTCCAGATGGGCCTGTTGTACATTACATGGACATCTTAGGTACCGTAGACCACAGGCATCAGGCACCTACACTTAGGCAACTGATTACTTACCGACATCTTCAGTAAGTACCAGGGAATCTCAGATACCCGGCTCACATGCAGATGCATAAATATTGACATATATTTAAGTTTAGGCTATGAATTTGAAATACAGTTTTGAATTTAAAGTTGAATTCTAACCCCCAAATTACAGAGGATTAATCCTACCCTTCATGTGATTTCTCAGCATTTGCACTGCACAGAAAATATGCTGTTTTGTAAAGCTAGAGCTTTAGCTATTGCAATGTCAGGTACTAGCTTGCAAGCTCTTAGGGTTCAAGTCTGTTGCCTAAACTTACACACCTGAGACAGCCTGGAGTATCTGAACGCTCACATGGCACTGGCAGATACGGCGTAGCAGCGAGGGGAGACCCATGCCTTTCTGAGGTGTCAGTTGGAGGCCACGTGGGCATCTCAGGTAGCATGCTGGGGCAACACAAGCACAATTAGCTCACTCCTGGGACTGACTCTTCAAGACCAGAGCTGAGGCACAGTAATAAGGTGATGCCTATTGAAGATTATGATGCATTTACTGAATAAAAGGACGATGGGAACATTTCTGTTCCTCCTTCAGTGCATTGGCCTCTGTCAGATTTACACTCCCTGAGAAAACAGAGGGGAAAAAGACAAGCAAAGCTGCAAGGCATCTCAAAACTGAATAAAAAATAGGCTATAATAGGAAGGAATATTTTCATCCTCTGGGTTTGCAATGTGTTAAAATAGACAAAATAGAAGACAGAATTGTATCAAAGGTGGTATTCTTACATTTATTCTCTAAATTATTGTCAGTAGTTTTGGTCAAATAGTGCAAGTATTATTCAAGTAAGTGCAGCTGATCTTAAGCGTCTTCAGCCCCGTTAGAGCTGGTAGCCTCAACTAATTCTGATTATATAGACCTAAAAGGTCAACTGTCATTAAAAGGTACATTATTGTTGTTATGGAATGCTGGAAGTGAACTCCAATGGAAGTTTCAGTGGGATACACTGCAAATAAAACAGTTTCGAAAAAGATAAAACCTTCAGAATTTTCAGACCATTCATCTAACAAGCTCCATACGCATGTCAAAATATGGTGAGAAGGTTGGCAGATCATAATACAGCAAGGCACTCTGTTACGTTCAGTTGCATCACACAATGCCAGTTTAAAGAATTAATAGTAACAGTTGCTGTGTTAGAGCCAGAGCTGGTAGCCAAAAGGAAGATTTGTTTATGTTATGCTCTTAACCTAGAGTCTCACCATATTTAAATTTTTTAAATTATTTAAATTCATAAATCATTGACTCTGCCAGGGTTAAAATTCTGTCCTTGCTCATGAGGATTTATTATCAGTGTTCCCTTCTTTACTGACAGCTGCCTGCAGTAACCAAACCGTCGCAGGCAGAGTCGTGATTTCTGCACTAACAAGTTAGCATTTCCAGTGCCTTATACAACACTGTGCAACAAATTACTAATATTCGGCTCATCAGGTAACCACTGAATTCAAGGGGGTCAAGAAGTTATAGATATTTTTATTATTTTTGGCTTCTCAATGAACATTTACTTCAAGTTTATATCAGATTACATGACAGAGGTTTATCTAGCTAAGTGCCTCGATATTCATTAACTTCACAAGTAACCACGGCAATACTCAGAGCTGAGTAAATGTAGCGCAATTCAGGATACATATAATTAACTGAGTTTGCCTCTCTGCTTTGGTCAGTCTGGATCAGGTTTAAAGATTGCCCTGAACTGATCAGTCATGTTATCAGGACTATTTGCTTTCTGGTAATCTCAAAGAGACCAATGGGGACTGAAACCCCGTTACGGCAGGCACTGTGCCTCCTTTCCTTTAATAGCTGATCTCTGCAGCAGTGCTTCCAGACTTCAAAGGCAGGATCATCTAACTCGTCTTGTAAAATAGGCCAAAGTCTACCCAGAGAGTGCAAAAACATGTAAAATTGGATACAAACTGACAAGCTCTTCAGATGTACCCTAGGTAGTGAAACAACTCTGAAAACACGAAATACGTGACTGAGACCGAAGTCTGTAAAATTGCAGTGGTTTTGCCAACATAACATTCTCCTACAGAGCTGGAAATGCACAAGAAATTTAAACATTATAGAACAAAGCTGGGATAAAATGAACCAAAAAATTTGGGATTTTATGCACTTTATGGTGAATTATATTTTTAGGATTGATCCAACTGACAAATTTCCAAGATTATACAATGAAAGGGTTCCTACTTAATTCAAGGACTTAATCAGCCAAGGTGGTGGGTTGCCCCTGGCCTGCAGCCAAACACCCACCCACCCAAACAGCCACCCACCCACTTACTGCCTTCTCCTCTGGGAACAGGGAGAAAGTAAATAGAAGGTGAGGAGACTCATGGACTGAAATAATGACAGTTTAACAGGGAAAACAAAACCTGTGTGCGCAAGCAAAGCAAAATAAGAATTAAGTCCCAACTTCCCATTGACCAGCAGCTGTCCAGCCTCTTCCTGGGAAGCAGGGCCCCTGCACATGCAATGGTTACTCGGAAGGCAAACTTGGGAAGACATCCCCAATTCCTCCTTCTTTCCCCCAGCTTTTATTGCTGAGCATGAGGTGATATGGTGTGGGATATCCCTTTGGATAGTGCGGGTCAGCTGTCCCAGCTGTGTCCCCTTGCAACCTCTTGATCCCCACTGAGCCTCCGTGCTGCGGGTAGGGAAGGGGGGAGAAAGCCTTGATGCTGTGCAAGAACTGTTTAGCATCAGCCAAACCATGGATGTGTTATCAACAGTGTTTCAGACACAATTCCAAAGCACAGAACCACATGGGCTGCTGCAATGAAAATTAACTCCATCCCAAGCAGACCCAGTACAGCCAAATCAAAGAGAAGTTAGAATTTGTCTGGGTGGCTGGATGGTAAACACATAATAAAGATTAATTCAAGTATAACTGGTAGTTGACTGAATTGCAGAAGGAAGAAGGGTCTAGAAGAGTCACCAACTACCAGTAAACAGGGATGTAATTGAGGATCTCATTGTCCAACAAACCACATGCTGCAAGAGTTTCAGTGACCCCACAAGAAGGGAGGGGAGGAAAAAGTGTTTCCTGATGGTGCAATAATACAGAACTGGCACTTACTCTGTGGGGAGAAAAGGGGCCTCTAATGGAAGATGGGTAATTAGAAGTCTAATAAACATTTTCTTGAAAATATTGCAATAAGAATAGTACATGCAATTTTTTCCTCTGACAAAGAGGAACTATTAACCCAGTAAGT
Source organism: Pterocles gutturalis (assembly GCF_000699245.1). NCBI lineage: Eukaryota > Metazoa > Chordata > Aves > Pterocliformes > Pteroclidae > Pterocles > Pterocles gutturalis. The sequence goes on along the minus strand of NW_010127973.1, from coordinate 16,884 downwards.
CACTCAAGTTATTTCAAAGTTCTGACAGTTTTGAGCAGTTTCCGTAGATGTAGGCACACTCCCTGTTTTTGCACTGTTTTACAAGAGAAAGAGGTGATTTTCTTTACATTAGTATTTCCCACCTACCCAACCACAAGTGAGCTCATTCACCCACTTGTGCAAATGGAAGTGGGTTTTCAAGCCTGGTGTTTTACACAAAAATGATTTGGAACACTCCTCTGCCTAGAACCCATTCAAGTGTCACAGGGGAAGAAAATTTTGCCATAAAAAAAAAAAAAAAAAAGGACAAAAAATCATCTCTTCTTTGATGCTCTGTACCTCAGACCATTCTCTTTAAGAACTTGGCTTACTCTGTTGTCAATGTAGATTAAGTTTGGTCACTGTTTTGGATTTCTTGCTATGCACAAGAAGTTTTCTCACTATTTTTTGTAAATTCTTCCAAGAATTAATCTGGCAGGGTGCTGACCATTCTGGCCTGATCCAGAAAAACACTTAAGCCTGTCTTTAAGCACCAGAGTAGTTCTAACCAGACTGAGCTCATAATACTATTGTTTTACAAGATGGTGAAATATCTGTTTACTCATTAAAGTCTGAATATTAAGATTCAAGATTGCTCGTTATATCCATTACAGATGTTTTCTCCTCATAAATGACAATCAAAATTTCATTTGTTTTATGTTTATATCTTTGTTCAGTTCTCTACTCTATTGGATAACTTGCAGTGAAAAATTCCAGGCTCTTCTTGAACAATTTATTGTTCTTTTCTTTTTCTTCATTATTATTAATGGGAAATTCCAAACTTTGCAGATAAGATTTATATAGTCTTTCAAATGGGTCAGAACAAGGGGATATCAGAAATGTTCAAAAAGCCTGTTTTGCAATTTATGGCTTTATTAAAAAAAAAACCAAAGCTTCAATTGCTTTAAAAAGTATAAAATTGCCAAAACCTCTGAGACTGATGCACGACAAAGGAATCTGTCTTGCAAACATTTATGTGCCCAATTAATTTTAAGCACATGAGTAGCACACCACACTGTATACTTTCATTAATGACCTAGATAATAGGAGACAGAACATGACTATTATGCTTTCTGATGACACCATGACAGGAGAATTAACAATGTCATGTCATAAAAAAACACTTAGGCTTTGTATTTGCTGCATAAGAATAGATTTACTTCAGTTCTTGAGGGGATTTTTCTGCTTTTACTTTTAAATTAAATGTAATTAGATTGGGGACCATAATGACCTTTCAACACGAAAAACCTGATTAAATATTTACATATTATTGCATTTTGCACAAATCTAATAATTTGAAAATTTTTGCCCAGCTCCAATCTTCAATGACTATCATTCCTTGCAGCAAAACACAGTTACCTCTACATCCTTATTCTCTTCCAGGATTAAAGCCTGTAGAGTCTTGACTGATACAAGTGATGATACCAATAAAGTCTTTCTGCCTTTTGCAAGACTTTTCTGATGATTTCTCTGAATCCAGTATTATTCATGTTGATTCATAATTTTTCATCTAAAAAATAAATTGCTGTTTCCTACCAGAAGACCACTTTCAAGTTCCATGTCATAAAGTCATCTCACACCTTTTGAGACCTCAGGGCTAGAAGAACATCCTGAGTAACCCCATCCAGTCACTTGTTGACACAGGTTGCATATCATAAATTCTTTCCGTAAACTTTAAAATCCCTAACAGAAGGGGTGAATTTATTTGCCCCAACTACCTGAAACCTTGCAGGCTGCTCTCTGTTCTTGAGTCTTGCAAAGGCCACATGTCTCTTTCTAATGCCTGACCTAAGTCAGTCATGGCTTCTTTACATCAAGCTTTCCTTATGCTATTCTTTAATTTAATTACCTCTTTTCCAAATTTGATGGTCACTTTCTTGATACAACTAGAGACAGCAGTTATGCCCTTTTCCAAACAATCTATGTAGATGATCCTGTAATTGATCATCTTATTATCTTGGCTGTGTTCCAGATTTTGCTTATTTTTCTTAAACAAATATGACTTGAACTGCATAGTGTTTCAAGTAAGTCAAACATTTTCCTTCTACAATATTCTGATTCTCCCTGTCCTGGGGATACTTCTCAGGTTTGTGTAAGTGGATTTTATTGGAAATGTCCATGTATTTCTTCTGTACTCCTGAATATTTTTTTACCTTGGAGACTCAGAGTCATAGAATCATAGAATGGTTTGGGTTGGAAGGGACCTTCAAGATCATCGAGTTCCAACCCCCCTGCCATGGGCAGGGACACCTCCCACTAGCCCAGGTTGCTCAAAGCCTCATCCAGCCTGGCCTTGAACACCTCCAGGGATGGGGCATCCACAACTTCTCGAGGCAACCTGTTCCAGTGCCTCACCACCCACACAGGTAAAAATTTCTTCCTAATATCTTAATCTAAATCTACCCTCTTTCAGCTTAAAACTGTTACCCGTCGTCCTATCTCTACACTCCCCGATCAAGAGTCCCTCCCCATCTTTCCTGTACCCCCCTTTAAGTACTGGAAGGCTGCTCTAAGGTCTCCATGGAGACTTCTCTTCTCCAGGCTGAACAACCCCAACTCTCTCAGCCTGGCCTCATATGGGAGGTGCTCCAGCCCCTGACCGTCTTCGTGGCTCTCCTCTGGACTCACTCCAACAGGTCCAGGTCTTTCCTGTGCTGAGGACTCCAGAGCTGGACGCAGCACTGCAGGGGGCGTCTCACAAGAGCAGAGTGGAGGGGGAGAATCACCTCCCTCGACCTGCTGGTCACACTTCTTTTGGTGCATCCCAGGACACAGTTTGCTTTCTGGGCTACAAGGGCACACTGTTAGCTCATGTTCAGCTTCTCATCAACCAACACCCCCAAGTCCTTCTCCTCAGGGCTGCTCTCAATCCATTCTCCACTCAGCCTGTATTTGTGCTTGGGATTGCACCAACCAACACGCAGGACCTTACACTTGGCCTTATTGAACTTCATGAGGTTGGCATGGGTCCACCTCTTAAGCCAGTCCAGGTCCCTCTGGATGACATCCCTTCCCTCCAGCTTGTTGACCACACCACACAGCTTGGTGTCATCCACAAACTTGCTGAGGGCGCACTCAATCCCACTGTCCATGTCTCCAACAAAGACATTAAACAACACTGGTCCCAGTACTGACCAGTACCCACTCTGACATGGAGCCATTGACTGCAACTCTTTGAGTGCGACCATCCAGCCAATTCCTTATCCACTGAGTTGTCCATCTGTCAAATCCATGTCTCTCCAATTTAGAGACAAGGATGTCATGCAAGACAGTGTCAAACATTTTCCACAAGTTCAGGTAGATGATGAGGCCCTCTACAGATAGATAGGAGCAGCCTCATGCTCACAAGCCCTGGTCCTCATGGGGGACTTCAACCATCCTTATATCTGTTGGAGGGACAACACACCACAGCATAAGCAAGCCAGGAGGCTCTTGGAATGTGTTGATGATAACTTCCTTCTCCAAGTGATAGGGGAGAGGGGCTATGCTGGACATTGTTCTCACCAACAAGGAAGGGCTGTTAGGGAATGCAGCCTGGGATTCAGTGACCATGAAACGGTGGAGTTCAAGATCCTTAGGGTAGTGAGGAGGCTGATCAGCAAACTAACTCAATACCCTGGACTTCAAGAGAGCGGACTTTGGCCTCTTCAGGGACAGGCTTGGGAGAGTATCATGAGATAAAGGCCTGGAGGGAAGAGGGGCCCAGGAAAGCTGGTTAATATTCCAGGATCATCTCCTCCAGGCTCATGAGTGATTTAGTTATCTTACAAATTGAAGCCACTCTAACAAGAAAGATTGATAAGCAATCCAAGAGCAAAGAGAACAGAGCATTCTGCTGGGATGCTAGATAATGACTCTAGCATTGTTTATATGTTCATGTTTGACAGTCACTGGATAACATAAAACCAGTTTCCGTATTCCTTACAAGTGAATACTGAGCAAACTGCAAAGTCAGACTTCCTCATGCTTCCTCTCCTTCCGGCCACCATAACTTGCTCATTCACAGGTAAACAATGCTTCAGCTTCATCAACAGAGGGAAGGTATGAACCATCTCACTTGTCTCTTCTCTCTTCACCAAACAGCTCGGGAGCCAGCATACTTAGACTACGAGATAACTTTGCAGTCCCTTCAATCCTACTTGTTAGGTAAACACCTTAATTGCGTAACTGTGAAAATTCTATGTAATAGACAATGCTCCACTGGTTGACACACAGAGGCTTAAGATATTAACGTCTAAGTGAGTGCTGATTAAGAAAGTCTTAACTCAATCATGACTAGATGTTTAATATTATAGCCATGTGCTCTTGAGCTTTGTTCTGAGTGATAAGCATAAAAGCTTATAAATCAGTTAAGATTTTTTTTTAAATTATACTTTACCAAGTGTATATAATACAGCAAAGAAACTAAGAGTTCAAGCACCAGTCATAAGTAAATTATATAGGAAATATGTGTATACATAATTATAATTTGTGTCCTGTAAAGATAATCTTTGTTATGGAACAGTGAAAACAAACATAGAATCAAAACCACAAAAAATGGGAAGGAATGGGCAGAGAGGAAAAGATAACAAGTAAGATTAATGTAATCTGCAGTGTATTAGTCTGCTATCTGATACTCAGCCTGAGAGTGTGTTCTGTAACACTGAACTATGACTCGACTGATCTGATTGGAATAAATGGGTCAGTCAGTCAGTTTATGACAACCAAAAAGTGCAGCCGTAACTAGTCTTACATATTCAATTTATTGACATGGAGCAGGTCTTCTTCTGTACAAAGCTTCTCGCTTCTGGTAGAAAATCTTAACATTGTATAAGATAGTGCTTAATAATAAAAAAGGATATTATTTTGATCATATTTGCATTGTACATTTAATATTACAAACAGGAAAGTAAAATAAAAAGACTAATCAATTTCCCTGTTTCTATTTTGTAGGTATCACTAATTCTCCCATAGCATAACATTTTACAGACAAATATTTCTTTTTTTCAGTTGTTAGCTTTTCCTTACTCAAGAATATCTGTCAAAATGTGTCTGGCTAAAGTCACAAGACCCAGGGTATCAGTATCAGAAGTGCTGTGCTGTACAGGCCTGCCAGCTTATTTGGAAACAAGAATCTCTAACATGGCACTGTCTAACAATGACAAAAACTTGAACGTAAAAGTGCTATGTCACCTTTGAAAATCGGACTAAACTCACTTGGCTGGTACCACTAGAGCCTCTAGTGGAATTTTTTTTATATTGCAAAACTATAGTGCAGATATCAAATTCTGTGGTTGAAAGATTTGTTATTCTACTGGAGAAACAGTGAAATTTCACAGCTTCCAACATAACTGCCTCAGTCTAAATAGTATCATCATGACATGCTCTCCTGGGGACCTCAAATATTTTCCTCTGTATGCAAGGCTCTTCACCACTTAGAAGTAACCTTTCACACTATGCTCTGGTTTTGAGGGAAGACTCTACGTCTTTGTCTGGAAACTGGAAGTGCTTTGATGATGAAATTGTGAATCTTTATTATAAATATAAGGAACTAGATTCAGCTGTGCACACATAAGCTGCTCATGTCATTTTAGATGAAGTAGGATTTACTGTCTCACACGTAGATGCTGCTTGAGTAAGGCACTTTTTTCCCCTACACACTGTCTCACCTTCCAGCCTAGTGTAGATGTCTCAGATATTGTCAAGCATCTCTATAGCTCTGTATACATCTGAATGGTGCCCAAGCAATGGGATTCAGATTCAGACATCTGACCTTAGGTGTCAACCACATAAAGTATCTGCGAGTGAGCTAGATGTCTAAGCTCTTCCTATAGCCAGTGGAGATCTTCTCAGTTCAGTCACTGCAGCCTAGAGAAGTCTCACCTTACAGCAGACACCTAGGTCAGTTGCTCATGTACAGGCTCTGTTTATGATGCCATTCCACCTGGCTCCTGCCACCTCCCCAGAAGGCCAAGAAGCTCCCACAGATCCTGCGTCACACCTCCCAGTCGCATGCCGTTGTCTCAAATGCCCAAGGGCATCTCCAGTGGCAGCAGACGCTGGAATGGAATCAAACCCATATAGTTTGTTTACTTACCTAGGTCATACACAGACTACACTGCACACATCTCCATTTCGATGCCTGCATCCAAATCTGAATCTGAATCCCAACAGGAGTTTTGACTTGGCATCCAGTATTAGGCATCCATTTCCATAACTGGAAAGTCTTTTCCAAGCCAGCATATCAACCAGAGCTCTGTTACAAAAAGCTTAAAGGAAGTCAGTGGTAAAATCCCTGGATTTCTACTATATACCTAGAATTAGATACTTAGAAGCTCTGCAAAATGTAGTGCTGCGTATCTATGAGCCTTGGTCCTTCTGTATATTAAACGATGACAATAAATGACCTAATATGTGAAAGTCTGCGAGCACAGGACTCAAAAAAATCTTCTGCGTTCTTTTGAATAAAATGAATCTTACAGTAAATACATTGGCAGGAGTAGATCATTTTGGTGAAATACTTCAGAATTTATAAGCAAGAATATTGACACAATGATTGCACAGTACCATGACTATATGGTGCAACTACATGCAAAAGGGGTTTTGTGCAGCTTTGTCATTGTACTAAAGTGACACATTTTCTCTTATACTGGTCTAACATTTTTTTAATGCTTTCTTATAGTACATCAAATTATCACATTTGGAAGTATCAAGTTATTTTGCAAAATTGCTTTCATGTTTTAAGAAAAAAATTCCTTTTACTTATTGTGTTTTAGAGTAATTAATTGCAGTAAGAAGAAAATTGTGATTCTTCTTCACATGTCAGTGGCTGGCCACATGTTTAGGTTTCAAAGCAGAAAAGTTCTAAGAAACAACTGTGCACTTACAAATGACAGCTATAAGCTAGCAGGAAAAAATGAAAAGGCAGCCTACTGGGTTTTTTTTATTGTTCTTAGCAGATTTCTTTGAGGATTTTTCATTTCTGAAGTTCATCACGTAATCGTTTTTTCATCATACATACTTTAAACAAAATTACCATAATTTTCAACAGTCTATTTATTGTGCTATACATCACAATTAGTAATTTAGAAAAATTAACAGTTTCTCCAGAACACATTATCAAAGAACATCTATAACTCTTATTTACCAGAAGGATTTTTGCTGTCACAAAATCCACTGATGCACATCCAAGAAACCCCTGGATAGAGCCTGCTGAAGATCTTTTGCACTTCATGTATAAGACTACTCATTTCAAATAATGTGTGCAACGCTGAACCTAAAAGGCATTAATGCCAGAAACAACAACTGCACTATATCAAGCCCAGGAAAAAGTAATGGGACTAGAAAGGGAGATTTTCCAAAAATCAGAGTTTTTATTTCATCTGTAATATCGTTGATAAATGGAAACGCTACCATGCAAAATCTCAGCAGTTTTTTTTGGCCGGAAGGGCATTCATGCTAATATAATGAGTCTGGATTACAGAGGTTTGCCAAGCTTAGATCATGTATAGATTAATAATGATGTCTTTTAATGTCTTAATGATCTCTTAATGAAATACATTTATAATGCTACGATTTGGTGAGGACTCACCAAACATTTTTCGTATCAGAAGATGATGTTCAAAGCTAGGTTCTTAATAATAATTAACACATGTACTGCACTTTTTCTCTTCAAAGTGCTCTAGGAATTAGTTAAAAACCCATGTGCCGAGTGTACGCTATCTGTTTAGGCTCTAAGAGGCCCACAACAATCAAACTGGAGCTAGCCAGGGAAGTCCGAGCAGAAAATAGCAATTTCTTCCGTGTTCTGAAGAATTTTAGATCAAGGCAGGAAAGGCATGTCACAAGATAAATTAAATGCAGGTGGTGGCCACTTCATACAAATACTATTAGAGAAATAATATAAACATAGACTACAGTTCAAAAATTTATCCAGAATACTAAAGCTTAATTATTTTTTTTCTAAAAAGAAGTGAAAGAAAAGGCAACCTCCAAAACAGAAGACTCCCTGAAACTATCTGAAACCTCTTATTTTGCTAATTTCTGTTCTCAGCATCCAAAGCAAGGATTTCAGGATGAGCAATCAGAGGCTTGCGGCACTGATTCAAAACTTGCTGATACCCAGTGTTTGCAAGCTATAACAAAACCCTATATAAATCATACCCATTTGCTCCAGTGCCTGATACCTGGCAGAACAAATAAGAGACTGCAGCTGGCTAATTTCCTAGGGCTCATCCTCTGCCAGAGAAATACAGATAGGAAAAGAAACTAGAGATCACCTGTAGCCAAGCAAGACTCGGCTTGAGTACCCAGAGAACGTGGTAACATGGGAAGGGAGGCTTTCCTTCTCAGATTCACAACAATATGTCCCACGAGCCGGAGAAATTCCCTTCAGTGCTCGAATAAAAGAATTCTTTCACAGCATTGTACTGCTTGGGATAGAAGAATTACCTAACTCATGATAACATTAATTCGGAGACTTTGTGCTATATCTGGGAACATTACAGAATTCTGATTTTCATAAATAATGCAAATACATTTTTGAAAACTCATGCAAGAAGCTAGCTGTATATAAAAATCTGGGCTTTCTAGTCAGGCTAGATTTTAAGGTTGTTTCAATACTTAATGCAACCAATGTGCTTGTTTTCTAAATAGAGACAACAGCAATTCCTACATTCACAGGGATACTGTGAAGATAAACATATAAAAGATTAATCAGTAATAGGACTATGTGCTTAAAATAAATCTGTAGCTAGATTTCATCAGTTGAAGTTGTTTCAAGGAAATAAAAAATCCTAAATCTTTATATTTAGTTGAATTTGAATTTCAGCATTCCAAAAAATTAATTTTTATCATTTCTAATTTTCTTTGCCATTTTTCAGTGATGTGAGATTTAAAATTAACAAGAGATACTGCAAGCTTAATTAATATGAAGCACCATGAAAAAATTCTAATACTAAACCCAGTACGTTTTAGCAAAACATTTCTTTTTTTTCTATTTTATTTGAGAAAAAAAATTAGGGAGAGTGGAAAATTTGGTGATCAAAAGAATGGCATGAGATATTCAAATAATAAAGAACCAGTTGGTACAAAGGAAACACCTTCAGTAAAGCTGAAAGTTCGACTATTTACACATTGCACTCACTTGGACTTCTTCCAGCCATATACGGGAATTAAACTTTATCTTATGTTAATTTTTTGGCAAATGGCAGCATGATGCTTGTCAGTTCTTCAGAAATATGACCTAGAAAAAGCCGATAGCAAATCCTTGAACACACTTGTTCTATTTAAATTATGCAGACAGCACAAGAGAAACGCAAGAGAAGGGGAGAAGGCTGAAAAATGCAGAGAGAGGCTATGGGACCTCAAGCTGCTGACTTCTGAATTTGAAGAAAGAAGCGACCAATTTCCATTTTTTTTCTTGGAAGCTGCAGTGAGGCCAAGTTTCATGGAGCAAGCCTTGCCCTACTGTCCTTCCTGCCTGCTGAAGAGTTAGTCTACCCAAGTAAGGCAAGCAATTCCAACAGACCTCTGAAACCGAAGGCAGGAAATTCCTTTCAGCACCGCTTTCAGCAATGAAACCGACTGTCAAAACATCTTCCCAGAGGATTACAGGGCTCCTGCCCAGGAATGAGTGGAGAAAGTTCGGCAATTACATTAGTACCAACGCCCCCAGCTCCACTTCAGGCTTAACGAGGGCAGCTTTAACGTACATTTATGCTGAGGCTAGTTAACACTTTCAAATTCAGTGCAAAAACGTAACTTTTGTAATACAGGCTATTAAGAACATCTAAAAATACATCAAATATAAGAAAATGCTGCTTCTTGTCTAAAGCACAATCTAGTGCATGTCCTTCCCAGCTTGTAAATGGAGTTGTTTTCTTAATCACACACGAAGTCTTTCATATTTTTGTCCCATGTCTTACATAATGTTATCAAAGACCTTTTTGTAGTCTTCCCCAAAATCCCAACCCTATGCATATGCAATCACATTCTGCATGTACAGGTGTCAGTGGGCAGGAGGAGGTATGCCTACAGTGTCTTCTGCCCTCTTTCAGCCATAGTGACTTGGTGAACTTATTGGGCCAACTTGGAAACGTTGTTAATTCCAGAGGCTTTTTGAATTCAATTGGATAATGTGGTGCCGCTCATACGAATTCTCTCTATGGTGGCTGACTGCCAGGATAAGATTCCGTTGCATACACATATGTGAAAGTGTATTCCAAGATGTCCTAGTGTGCGTCACTAGTGTCCTGAGATTTTTGGAGACCAGCTGCCAGACCAGAAAGTGCCCGATAGGTCCTCTCTCATCTGTGCCAGCCCCCTGCAGATCTCTTAGATGCACTAGATGCCTTGGTTTAGTTGCTGAATCCCGTTTCCAATGACTTTGTGAACAGAACGAACAGAAAAACTGCCACAACAGCAAAAAAGCTGAGAGCTCAGTAGCCACAGTAACAGCCTAACCCCACCTCTGTGCTACTTCAAAAAATCATTGTCTTGAAAATAGCGAATATTTGAAATGTACACCTCCCCCAAAAAACCCCAACCAAACAGGTTCCCAAGACTATACTATATCCCCGAGATACAGTGGAAAATAACCATAGAATATGAAAGAATATTGCAAACGATAAAACCAGTGGAAACTGGAGAGATGTGTCTGTCCAAGCCAGAAGGAAAGTCTGCCATCTTTTAGAAGCTTGTCAAGGAAAAAGTGGAGTAATATTACAGAAAGAAAGATGGAGATCATCTGAAAATTGTGTGCCCAAGCAGCATTCTGGAGGGCGGCATACAGGAAAAGCTTCCCCACTATTCCTAAATGACAGAAGACAAAAATAAGCCAGAATGAGCTTCCTTTCTTCTGCACAGGGGAAAAAAGATGTCCTGTGAAGTCAGAAACACAGGTACAAGGCAGAATGATTTATCCGAGAATAACAGATGAGTCACCCTAGGCACTTTCACGCAAACTGTAATGAAATCTGATGCACTGCATATTGAGAAACTGCCAGAAACCACTGCAAAACATCAACAACCAAGAGCCAGAACTAGCCAGGGGATAACCCTCTTTCTGAAGAACAGTCTGGTAAATTGAGGACAACTTCACTATCTGTGCAAAAGAGAGGCTTGAAAGCTTTGCCTTAGAAAGGACAGAAAAAGATAAGAGATTGCAGAGAGGGATCAGAGGGGAGATCAGTGCAGGAGCCAGACAGTAACAGAGCACCCAGGGGTCATGCTGTGACCAACACAGTTTAACCTCTGCATTCACGGCCTGGACAACAGGGCAGACTGCACCCTCAGCAAAGCTGGGAAGAGTGGAAGTTAGAAGTGCTGCCATTCAGAGGAACCTTGAGGAGTTGCAGAGATGGACATAGAGGAACCTCATGCAATTCCACAAAGGCAAGTATGAAGTCCTGCACCAGGAAAAGGAATAACCCCAGAAACCCGTGCAGGCTGGAGACCACTAAGATGGAAAGCAGCTCTGCAGAGAAGGACCTGGGGGTCCTGGTGGACAACAAGTCGACTGTAAGCCAGCAATGCACCCTTGAAGCAAGGAAGCCCAACAGTATCTTGGGCTGTGTTAGGAAAAGCATCGCCAGGGCGGTGATTCCTCTCTTCTACTCAGCGGCAGTGAGGATGCATCTGGAGTGCTGTTCAGCTTGGAGAAGAGAAATCTCGGAAGATGGAGCCAGATTCTTCCCAGTGGTGCCCAATGACACGACAAGGGGAAATGGGCACAAACAGAAATGCAGGAAATTCAATTTAGAAAACACAAACCGACTTTTTTATGGTGAGACTGATGAAACAGTGGAAGAGGTTGCCCAGAAAACTTGTGGAGTTTTTCTTGGAGAGATTCAAAACCTAACTGGTCACAAAGCCCTGAGCCACCTGCCACAGCTGACCCTGCTTTGAGCAGGGGGTTTGGTCTAGATGATCTTCAGAGGTCCCTTCCAATGGCATCCATCCTCTGAGTCTGTGAATCTGTAAGTTTAGTGTAAAAGTGCAGATGAAAAAGACGAAAAATAAACATTTTGGTTTGTCTGCCCCATGCTTTACTTTAAGAGTGAAGTTATATCTACCTACCTACACTTGTCCATGTACTCTATTCACCATTTGTGCAAGACTCAGGAGCAGACAGGCTGACCTCTCTTTCTTTGATCTCTAACCTTCACGTTTGTTTTGGAACTACACCTCTTTCCAAAATTACACAAGGAAACAGAAAATAAAAGTCACCCATTCTGCTCTATAAAGTATTGAACCAATATAACAGTGGCAGGGACAGGAGAAAGAGGATATGAAAATATTAAAACTTTCTTTCATATAACAACGATGTACATTAAGTGAAAATTATAAGACATCATTAAATTAAATGGCAGTGATCACAGTATTAGATTGTATTTCACCAACAGAATACAGTATTAGAATATGAAGAATATTGCATTGTTATCAAAGATACAGTCACAACATATACAGCTTTTTAGGGGATTTAATGTAGCTAAACTTGTGCAAAAGCTGTTCTAAAAGAGAACAATTTCATATATTTAAAATGTCTGAAGCAGAAAGAATTTTAATTTACTATCTGCTGAGGGACTAAAACCAAAACATTACCACAGCAGGTCTTTGCTGCATATTGACCTCAAGGGAAAAGTAGTTGGTTGCATCAATAACAAGAATGAAAAAGTGTAGAAAGGTGTTTGGAAAGTTCACCACTTTCTAGTTGGTTTAGATTTCACTGTCTCCTTCTAACTCTGCATATGGGTCTGTGATCGCTTAGTGGGAGACCACATACATATAATCATAAATAACAGTTCAGAATAAAATTCACTATTCTGCAAAGGTTAAGCAGAAAAGTGATTCATGGGGCTTAGGCAATGCTTAGGGCTAGAACTGACTTTTTGCAGTAGAATAAATTCTCTACCTGAGCTGAAACCTGCACCCTCTGAAACACCAGAAAATCTCTGATGAAGACTCTTGGCCAAACTCTGGTGTGATTTACGACTTATAGTTCCTATGGTCAGTTTTAGATAGCAACAGGGGAAGGCAAGGAAGAAAAAAAAAAACAACAAAACAAATTATTTGACTAGTTCTCAAATGTACTTATAAATGGAATTTACTTTCATGAAATTCAATGTTTTATTTCATATTACAGCTTGCAGCTATTAAATATGAGGCAGTTGCTGTGTGAGTTGTTCCAGTACACACAGCTGCATTAACAGCTAACTACAAATACATTTTACACCAGTGGGTACTTTCAAGAACCAAATGTCTCTTCAGGAAGTTTTACCAGCAACTTTTTTTAAAAGGTATTTATGCAGTTACAGCTAATTCTGTACGCTATTTTCTGCATATATGCTCTTTTTTTTTCTGTCTCTGCTGCTTGAAAACTAATTTCTACTCATCTGTGGGGCAAGATTAACAAGGACACTACCATCTGTTCCTCGACAGGATCTCAAATCGTGTAACTGTTGATACCTAAAGGGTACTTTATGTTTTGATTGGACATTAATTGTGCTTTCTTTGGATTACGTATTTTAAACCGAACTATGAAACAGCCTTAAAGATATAGGTCACAGCAATTATTGTGTTATTTATGTTACTAAACAAGTACGCAGCAGATGGCCTCCAGGGCCCCGGCCAGAAGAACCTATCTCCTGCAGATTTATTTGGTGCTTGGAGATACCACCAGCTAACTTCTCAAGCCCGTTTGAATGCCATTGAACCTCTCATTTGTTGCCAGCAAAAATATTCTAGGCTTGTTTGTTTCAACACCCGGACTTCTCAAGGCCTTCCTGGTACCTCGCTATAGGAAATGTTCATACTTGGGCCTTGTCAGAGAGGCCATGCCCCTGCAGTTAAATGAAATAGCACCAGGGACCCTTAATTAGACAAGGGGCCACAGTCTGGATACATCTACACTTCTTAATACTTGGCCCAAGTCTCCTTTTGGACCCCGGTGGTACCACTGTGGCCATTAGGCATAATTATTATATTGTGTAGGGTTTTTTTTTTTTCATTTTTAAGTGCCTGAAAAACACAAAAGACTGTATTGCAGCCCTCCACTGTGATTTCTCTATTTCACAAAACCAGGGGTGTATGCTGCATGAGAGCATGTGAGGGCTGAGAGGGCAAAGCCTGCTAGGACAGCTTTGGAAGACCACGTGAGGTGGAGAAAGCCAGTTTGGGCACAGTGTTGTCCCTCCAGCTTACTGTGCATGGCTTCTGGTGCATGCCTGTACCCTGAACTGTGCCCAGGGTTGTTCACAGGTGTCTTTTTGGGCCCAAACCATGCCAGGAAACAGGTTAAGAGTTAACCAGTCTGGACAATCAGCGGCCTAGTGCTGAACAATACTCACTGGTCCTGTTTTCTTTAGCAGTAAAAACATAACCAGGTGTCGTGTTTTAACCCCGGACAGTGTTAAGCAGCACACAGATGCTTGCTCACTCCCCCCCGGTGGGATGGGGAAAACAATCAGAAGAGTGACAGTGAGAAAATTCACGTCCTGAGATAAAGACAGTGTAATAGGTAAAGCAAAAGCTGTGCATGCAAGCAAAGCAAAACAAGGAATTCATTCACTGCTTCCCATCAGCAGACAGGTGTTCAGCCATCTCCAGGAGAGCAGGGCTACACCATGTGCAACGGCTACTTGGGAGGACAAATGCCATCACTCCAAATGTCCCCCCTTCCTTCTTCTTCCCCAGCTTTACATGCTGAGCATGTCATATGGTATGGAATATCCCTTTGGTCAGGTGGGATCAGCTGTCCCAGCTGTGTCCCCTCCCAGCCTCTCGTGCACCCCCAGCCCACTCACTGGTGGGGTGGGGTGAGAAGCAGAAAGGCCTTGGCTCTGTAAGCACTGCTCAGCAATAACACAAACAACTCTGTTATCAACACTGCTTCCAGCACAAATCCAAAAGGAGCCCCATACTAGCTACTGTGAAAAAAATTAACTCTATCCCAGCCAAAAACTGCACACCAGGGAAGTCATGCAAAATACTCAGGAAGATCTGACCCTATAAAGCACCACTCAAAGTTTTCATTACATAAATTCTTTTTTTCCCTATCCTTGAGTTAAATTGTCCCTACTTACTCTATTCAACTCTGATCTAACACAACATTTATGCATGTGAGCCACTTTAAGCTCACTGTTTTCAAGGGGGCTGTTTGTACAAGCAAAGCCTATGCATGCTCAGAAGCTCTGGGACCATTGCTTTATGTGAGACCATCCACATGCTCAAAGTTTTGTGTTTGCTGTACTCTGACTTTATATACTTAAAGAATCACATGAGAGCGATACTGTATATACGATATATAAAAATATACAACCTCCAATTAACGTCCATTTCCAAATGTCTGCAGTTAACTTTTTGGCCTTATAATACAGGAACACATACTAAAATGTTATTGCTGCCATTTATGACATGAACATACTCAAATGCATACCACAAGGTCTCCACGTTTCCACACATAAGGGCACAATGAGCCAACCAACAATATGTCAGGTCCATTTTTTTTCACAGAGATGTGGAATAATAACCTTTTCCTACTTGATGTTTCCCTTTCTTACATTAATTACAGATAAAGCCAGCTTAGCCTTTGGAAGAACTTTATTCATTTGCAATCTCCGTCTCAGTTGTTTTGGGAACTGATGAGGCAACTACTTTTTGAAATATTTCACTGTCCCTAGGACATCACTTTTAACTCACGATTTTAAAATACATGCATTTCCAACTGCTCTGTAATTAAAAAAAAAAATGAAAACCACAAAGAATTTATTTTACATACTTCTGAAAAAGTATGTAAAGAGAAAACGAGTACGCACACAGTAACTTATCAGTGTGAAATCTACTTCCATGAACAAGCTAAGTACTCATATGATCCATATATATTTTTAAAATCAGAATTTTAAGATCTTGGTTATACAGAAGTTTGAGATACTTAATACTGAGGGAGTGAACAGTTCAACAGATAAATCTATACAGGATCCAAATGTCGCAATCTATTGCAATCTGTTGTTTGCCTTCCCTGTGCAGTCAAATTTCTCCATTGAGCTGGTGCAGTGTGTGTTCACAGAATGGGAAATATTAAATAAAAAATTTTTTTTTTAAAGAAGGAAACAAGATTGTATAGAAATAAAAATTATCATGGAAGCTGGGCATAAAGATGCAGAGAAATCCTTTTTTTCTCCCTTTGATTAAACAGGGAATTTAAAACACCAGCGACACTGCAGACACATGGACTGCTTCAAACAGAATGATACCAGTGTCCTGTGACACATCCTGTTTATCTTCATTGTAACTCTAACTTTGGTAAACTGTCTCAAAAAATGTTAGGCTTTAGGAACATGAAGACTAATGTTTTAACTGTAACAGAATCGCTGAATTCTTGTATCTTGACTAGGCTACTCTTACAGCATCACCTTTCTTTCTTTCACCTTTAATTTATTACATTTATTTCTGTGAGTGCATAAAAGAGGAGCCACACAGACCAGAAACGCCTTTCCATTGCAGTCAAAGCACAAGACAACAAAAGAAACAAAGAGCTGGAGAGTAGAGGCATTTATATGATTTCGTGAATATCATGACTGTTTTTCATATTTACAGATAATGTGCTGAAAATAGTAAATCAATAGATGTGTCTCATCACTATGTATGTATGCATTCATATATGCTCCCTCACTTTACCACTACACTTATAAAGTATACAAACAGAAATTGAGAACAATTTGTGATTCTCCAGATTGGATGATAATCCTTGAACACTGCAGACTGAAAATCTTGGATTCCTACATCATACATAGAAATGTGGCTTAAGAACTAAGTTCATAAATTGGAGAACTGATATTTTTAAGGAGGTAAGGAGGTCTTTTCCCTTATGTGAGGATATAAGTGATA